>NC_142940.1:16732225-16744725 GCF_046866305.1 Octopus bimaculoides | reverse complement strand
CTAGAATGATTATCAAAGCATTTTGTTCAATTAAGCCAGTTGGCCATCTTTACACACACACACACACACACACACACACATACATACATACAGGCTTTGTGGCTAAGAAACTTCCTTTCCAACCATGTAGTCTCAAGTTCAATACCACTGAGCAGCATCTAGGGCAAGTGTCTTCTAATATAGCCTCAGACTGACCAAAGCCTTGTGAATGGATTTGGTGGACAGAAACTAAATGAAGCTGATTGTGTGTGTGTGTGTGTGTGTAATTTTTGTGTAGTCTGTGTGCGTCTGTGTATGTAATTTGTGTGTATGCGTGTGTAATCTGTGTGCGTGTATATGTAATTTGATTGCATGTGTGTGTATATGTGTCCATCCTTGTCTTGGCGGCTATGATGGATGTAAATGAGCCTTGCCATGTACAACATGGTAATGCTCGTTGTATATACATATACATATGTATATGCAAACATATTTATACACATACATGAAAAAAAGACATAACCATCGCGCACAAGTAAATTTGACATTTTGTAGCAAGCACTATGTTTTTGCTAATGGTTTTAGGCATCTATGCAGTTGTGAGCAGGCATAATCACCCTATCATCCCTGCTGCCTTTGACCTGTACAGCAGAACATTGAGGATGTCAGAGGCAACTTATTTAGTTGGTACACAATTCAAGCTGAGTAGACTCAAGTAACATGAAATGAAGTGTCTTGTTTAGAGATATGACATGCTGTCCTGTCTGGGAATTGAACCCATAGTCATATGATTACAAAGCCTATGCCTGATGACAACTTCACAGATTTAATGTCCGTCTTCCATGCATGCATGGGTACAATGGCTGACAGGAGGCAGTCAGGTAGAAGACTACTCCAGGCTACTGTGTCTGTTTTGGCAGGGTTTTTAAGGCTGGATGCCCTTCCTAACACCAACCACTCTGAAGAGTGGACTCAATGCTTTTTACTCAGCTACAATGGATGTATGTGCTTATGTGTATATATGTAGATATTTACATCTATATGTATGTTTATATGGACTGCATGTTCATATGCATATGTATATATGTGTAGATGTATGGAGTTGTGTGCATATATTTGTATGTATGAATATGTAAGATTCATACCATGCTGTGAATGTGTGTCTGTATTAAATCTAATATTATGAAATTATTGTTGACAAAGAACAATAAAATAAAAATGATTACAGGATTTACAGACATGGGCATTTTACACAGCCTCATGCACACAGACAAGATTTCAGCAGATTCTGGATATTATAAGCTTGTGAATCAACATACACATTTATGCAGACAGACTCATGTAACCTAAACGAACACTTACATCTATAAACTGACAAACATACATTAGTTTCCAACGTATTCTAAATATTATTATACAGCTTTGCTATAATACTTACATATGTACAGTTATAGAGATCCACATTTACAGGTTCATACGCATTTAGGCACATGGAAACACATATATACGTATACAAACATACCCACATATTTGCAGATTTTTGCTATATACCTTTGCCTCAACATAAAGATTTACGCAAACTCATACAAACACACAGAAACGTGTACATATTTATACTGACAAACACATATATATATTAGATCTCAGCAGATTCTAAACTTCATATATTTTTGCCTTAACACACACACTCATGCAATTTTATCCAAGGCCACATTTCCTGTGATTGCTACACAGTTACAGACACCTACAAGCATATATATATTCATAAAACCACCACCGCCCACCTACACACTAAGATATATCTGCAGATTATAGTTTATACATACCTTCACTTCCAGCAAATATACACGTTTACATTAATTTATACAACTACAGATGCACACATACTAACACAGACACACATACACTTATCAACTCATACATGCAAAAACATATTTATGGTTGGCTCACTATATATTTTCTATTAGAATTCTTATATTTTTTTATTGTTAACCTCTTGTTACTTTTTTTATATTTTTTTTTTATAGTTTTGTTTATGGCCATACTCAAGATGAAAGCATCTAACATCTAATTACAGCATTAAGCAATGGAATAATTTCCAGTAACTACTATCAGAATTATATATATACATACACATGTACAACACCATATGCATATATATATATATATATATATATATATATATATATATATATATATATATAAGACACATAAATTGTACACATATGAACATACATATATTCATATACATACATATGCTCATTTACGTATATATAGTTACATTTTTTATGTATATATATCTGTGAATGTATGTGTGCGCATACACACACACACACACATATGCTAATACATTTATTTACATATATGTATATTCATTCATATACATTCATTTACATATATCCATGTATATATGCTTACTCGTATACATTCATAGACATACATATAAAACCTATATATTTGTATACATACACATCATCATTATTTTTATTATCATGTACCAACTATCTTCCATGCTGGCATGGGTTGGACAGACAGTTTGACAGAATCCAATGAAGTGGAGGGCTATGTTGAACTCCAATGCATGCTTTGGTATGGTTTCTACAGTTGGCTATTCTTCCTAATGCCAACCATTTTACTGAGTGTGGCGAGTGCTTTTATTTGTTCATGGTACCAGCACTAGAGAGGTTGCCAAGTAACTCACAAGACAAAGAAGAAAAAAATCCTCAGCTGAGTGAAGCTGTAGTAGAGATGAAGGTGGCTTTATGCAGGTGCTGAGAGACAAAAGTATAACAGGGGGACAGACACAGGTGTTTTTCTATAGAGGAGAAACATGGCTACCCATCGTTATATGAGTGGGTGGGAGTAGCAGGAAAGATGATGGTAGTGATGAGATGTCAGAGCATACTCACAAGATGCAAGTAGGGGAGTGTGAGAGAACAGGGATATAAAAAAATCAGGAAGAGCAAACGATTAAGTTCGTTAAGAAGAGTAAATAGAGAGTGACAGAAGGCTAGGAATTGGTGTAGAGGTGAATGGAGTGGAACAAAGGTGGAGGTGTGGTAGATGGGTAAAAAACAAGAGTGGCTTAGAAAGGGGAAGAGCAGCAGTATAATAACCACCCCCCCTGTAGGTAGATCAGAAAATATGGAGATGAAGTGGGAGGCGAGGAAGAGATGTACCATGACAGAGATGGACAACTTTTGTTTTCTCTGTGCTTTCCTGTATGCCTGTGAAACATGGACATTGACAGCAGAAATTGAAAGAAGCATCCAGGCTACAGAGATGAAACGCTTCAGGAGACTTTTATGAATATCATACAGAGATCGTGTCACAAATGAGGAAGTGAAAAGAAGAATAAGGCAAGGAATTAGGCTCAACGAGGAACTTTTTGCAATAAAGAAATGCAAGCTCAGGTGGTTTAGGCATGTCACACACTCATCAGGGATGGCCAAAACAATCCTTCAAGGAACAGTCAAAGGTGGCAGACAGGGAAAGAGGTGGGAAAATAACACCTGTGAGTGCACAGGCCTAAAGATGAGACCCCAAAAGGATGAAAGGCAAAGTTGACCTCATTTTATTGATTCTGCTGAGTTACCAGCTCTGTTCAATACATATACATACATGCCTGTGTCATTAATAGATTCCCTTCACACCCATCTAGATTTAATCCCACTGTACAGTACCTTGAGCAGGTGCGTTCTAGCATAGCATCATGTTGACCAATGTTTTGGTAGTAGAATTTGATAGGTGGAACTGTATAATCATTGTTTAATGTGCAATTCCATGATAGCATGGGTTGGATGGTCTGACAAGAACCAAAAAATCAGAGGAGTGCTCCAAGTTCCAATGCCTGCATTGGTATGATTTCTATAGCTTAACTTTTTTGATACCAAACCACCTGAAACTGCTTCTGGCTCTGTAGTTTAAATTCTTGCTTTCAAAAGTTCTGAATTAAAAATCTTCCACCAAATTTTAGTCACAATTTATGTTCCTATCACTAGCTTAATGATAAAGTTATTTTACTAAATTCTTTGTTATATTTAGAATTGAAAGAAACACAAAGCATTTCAATAGAAATATGGTAACAAAAGGATTAATTCCCCTCCTAAAGCCAACTACTTTACAGAGTGTGTACTGGGTGCTTTATACATGGCATCCATTTTTATAATCATTTTGCTCATGCTGACATAGGCTGGACAAGACTTCTTGAGGTAGAATTCTATGACTGAACACCTTTTCTGAGTCAATTCTTATTGGTTTTCAAGTAAAACACTGTTCCATCAGACTGTAGAACATTTTGTCTATGTGCAAACACATGCACACAGAGGCATGGCCTCTGTGTGTGTATAGGTTAAGAAGTTCATTTTGCAACCAAGCGATTTTGAATCTAGCTCCACTGCATGATATCTTGGATGAATACTTTATGCTATTGTCTTAGACCAACTAATGGCTTGAGTAAATTTGGTAGACAGAAACTGTATCAAGCCAGTCATATGTGTGTGTGTGTGTGTGTGTTCACTCCGTGTGTATGTTTAAATCAGTCTAAATACCACTATCTTTTATTTTTTATGCCTTTACATACAAATTACTGGACCAACAAGTTGGGAATTGATCAAATAAGTACCAGACTAAAAGAAATACTGGGGTTGAGGTGATATAGCTGATGAGAAGGAACCCTTGAACATGGCATCCCAAAATAGCTCCTGACTAATGAAGGAAACTAATAAAATACACAAACACACACATTATATATACATAGATATATATATGAGAGAGAGAAAGAGAGAGAGAGAGAGAGAGAAAGAGAGAGAAAGAGAGAAAGAGAGAGAAAGAAAGTCTCCTAACCCATGCCTTTCCCAGATACACCCTGACATTCCCTTAAGCAATGCTGAAATTCCCTGATTTTTAATATTTCCGCCTCACTTCTTGGACAGGGATTGCTATTGTGGATTGTAACAAAGGATTAACTGATAGTCTGGTATTTTGACTTCTATGACAACCAGTGCAGCAGTGTAATGGTGGTAGAGGCAGTGGTGGTGGTGGCAGTGGTGGTGGTGGCAGTGGTGGTGGTGGCAGTGTTTGTGTGTGTGTGTGTGGAAGTGGTCTGGTGGTAATTATGTTGTTAATGATAATAGTGTGGTGATGGTGGTGTTAGTATGTGGGTATGTCAGTTCTAGTAGTAGTAGTAGTAATAGTAGATGTATATGTGGGTGTGGTATACAAGATGGTGGTGGCGTGACTGTCTGGAGGAGAGGGAGTAGTGCTAGTTAGTGTGGTGGTTGTTGTGGCAATGTCAGCCATAATGTAGTTGGTGGCAGTGGTGTTAGTAATTGTAAGGGTGGTGGCAGTGATGCTGGTAATTGTAATGGTGGTGGTGGTGGTAGGAAGGAAGGAAGGAAAGAAGAACTGGAAGGCAGGACATTCTGGAAATGCTTTTATACATAAGCAATATTAGATTAATTTCCAAGCTGTGTAAAGAAATGATCAGCATGGAACATGGCTAGGAATAATAATGAATATTGCATAGAAAATATTTATTGAAATATTTACATGACTTGGTATTATAGTGATTAAGTGATACATGAGATTTCAGTGCCTGATTCCTGCAGGATGGTTGTCTTGGTGGGGTTTTGTTTGTTTATTTATTTATCTATTTCATTTTGTGTTCATTTTTACCTTTTTGTTAATGTTCTTTTTCTAACCATTTTATTTGTGCCAAAGTAAACTCTGTACACTTTCTGTCATATACAATGTCAATTTATGTATTGGAAATTCTTTGTCATCTCTTCTGTGAAGTCCAATGGTCTCAAGTCTGTCCTAAGTTCTTCTCTCTTCCAACTTTCTTTCATCGGCTGAAACGGTTTGTATGCTATTTTCAGTTACAATGTAATCCAAATATGTCTTTATTTTTTTTTCTTTTCAAGGCCTAATTTATTGCCTGATTTAACACCACCAGCTTGTTCACAACTGTCTTTAGCAGAGTCTTCTTTTATAATTCCATTCACATCTTCAATGCTTCATAGTAAGATTAAATCACCTCCATGCTCTATTCCATACTTTATTTACAGACTTCCAGAAAGATGAAAGACAAACGTTGACTTCAGCAGGATTTGAACCCAATATCAGCAATGTGGTTGTGAATTGCCATGATAGATCACTGACCACTACATTTATATTTTTTTTTCTCCTTGTTTCTCTCCTTATTTCTTTCTGTGTTCCTTTCAGTTGAAGAGCGTAGCTCGAAATGTCAAAGACTTTCTCTATTCCTGAGTGTTAAACTAATACATCCATTTGTTGTTTACACCACCTGACTTCGTCTGTTGTTTTTTTCGTAAATTCTCACACATATAATATAGGACACTTGTCACAAAAAGCCCTCCCCTCCAACTCATGCCATCATGGAGAAGATGATACAAAATCAACGATGCTAATGATGATTGGAAACTAAAAAGCATCACAAATCATAACTCATGTTTTTATTCTTCATGTAAAGAAGGTAAAACTCAGAGTAATGGCTATTGAAATTTTCAGTTTTGAGTCAAAACCTAGCTTTATAAGTGGTGATGAGTATTACTGCTTGATTAACTAGACAACTGACTCATTAAATTAATGTCTAAGCAGCTGTGTATCCCACAGACATTTATACCCTTAACATAATCCTCAAGTACAACTCAGCACAACATGTAGTGTGGCAAAACTATTTTTTTTCCAAACTACAAGCACAAGACTGCTCTGCCTGATGTAGCCTCATCAAAGAGGTGCCACCTCCAACAGACAGAATGGGATTGCAGGAGCACAAAGAAAATGTGAGACGTGCAAATCCAGAGCCAACTTCTTGCTTTCATTCCCAGGATACCACCAGTGCCTGACTTGTGATGGAACCTTCAGCCTGATTGGCCATATCTGGACACATTGTGCCCCATCTTTTACCATGCGATGTCCTTGGTCATTGTCAACAACGACAGACAAGCATTATTATATATATATATATATATATATATATATATATATATATATATACATATATGTGTGTGTGTGTGTATTTACATGTACCCTTGTTAAGACATGTGATCATTGTAAATGAGCATCATCATCATCATCTTCATACAAGCAAGATTGTTCATGTCCTGCTTCTGGGAAAAGCATGTCTGACCATGGGAAAATATTACCTTGCTTGTAAAAAGGGGAGGGTTGGTAACAGGAAGGGTAACTGAATGAAGAAAATCTGTCTCAACAAATTCCATCTAACCCATGCAAGCATGGAAATGTAGACGTTAACCTTCTCTGCACTGTTGTCGCAATTTGTCAGCCACAAGTTCTCTCCTCTGTTGCTGCAGGGACATTTTGTCGCCTTGAGAAGGGTGCTTAAAATAAACATATCACTAGGTTTATTTCCAGTACTTTAAGCTGTAAACTGGCTACATTCGGTTCAGAATAAAATTTCCATTTTCTAATGCCAATTTCACTGTTTATATACTAACCACAAAGTGATCAAGCTTTGAAATCGAACTTAGTTTTTGTTTGATTTTTTTATCAAGTGAAAATGGCTGCTCCTGCATTTGAAGCTTTTCTTGAAGAAATCTTGTTTGATTCTGACTCAGATGACAATTTTGAAGGATTTACTAAGGTGGATATCGATGGCAAAATTATTCAAGCTGATGATAAGGACATAGAGTGTGCTTACAGTTATATTGAGAACAATGTACCAAATAGATACTATGATCCATGATTGGCTGATTTAAGGAAAGTACTGACTCAAAGGAGGTACATTTCTGAGGGCCAGCTCTTTCATCTATTCCTTAATACTTCAAAATATTATTTATTCATTCCTTTATTAGTACACAAAAAATAAAATCTGTACATGCAATACAATGAAAGTTATAATAATTTTAAACAGTAGGTGCTCATGTCTTTTGTTCCCTCAAAAATAATGCAGTGATGGGGGAAACTATTGTAGGGTCAAATTAGTGTAGTAAAGGTTAAATGAGGATATACAGTGACTAATAATAATAATAATATAGCTCAAAAGTAATAGGCCTTCCCAATGTATATTCAAAAATAAAAAGTCAATACAGAGTCCAGGTCTATCAAGAGAATGAGTACAGCATCAACATATATAGGTGATAATCCAAAAGATTTGAGGAATAAAAAATCAAAATAATCCATTAATTCAGTAAGAGAAACAAAGTAGAAGTCAGAGCTCAATGTTTCAAGCTTCAAACTAATTCAAGAAACAAAATACTTAAATATTGTTAATCAGCAGACATGGACTATAGTCCTTCTCCATGAATAGGAAAGAGAATGTCAAACAATGACCAAAGGAAATAAAAGAATGACGTTTCTCAACAGAAAAGTTCCAGTCAAGGGAGATAATAAATGAGAGTTTTAATGCATTGTTTCTTTAGCAAAGAGAGTGAGAGAGTCTTTTTTAAGAATATGTTCTTCATGTGTTAGTGTAAGTATTTGTAAGTATAACGAATTTGCAGATTGACATAGCAGATAAATGTGAGGTCATAGATGTTTTTATAGTAGTTACTAATTCCATCCGGTTCAAATTGAAGTGGCTACTGCATCAACGAAGATGTTATAATCCAAGAGACTTCAGGAATGAAAACAAAGCAATTAATTTACATTGCAAGAAGAACAAAGAAGAGTTCAGAGTTTGACATCTCAGGCTTTTAGTCCTTCATGTAGAAACGGGGTAGGTGAATGCTGTTTATTGAAAGATTTGAATCAATTCCTGTAAACCAGAAGACAAGTAAGGAAATTCAAGGATCTCAAAGGTTTGCAGGGCTATTTTTAATTTTCCAGGCCAAACAAGAGAAATTTGAACAAGAGTGTTAAAACCGTTTGTCTCTTGGCAAATTACCATGAATGTGCAAGTTACTTTCTGGGCAACTGGAACCATTCCAATAGTAAACAACCAAACAAGAAACCAACCAGCCACACACACCCACACAAAAAAAAACAAATAAATAAATAAATAAAAATAAACTTGGCAAAGATCTTAAAAATTTTGATTTTTCAATAAAACAACAAAGATTCCTATTTAGAGACACTTCCATATATTGCTACGGTAATAATGTTTACATGGAATAAATAAGGAGAAGTAGAAGAAACAACAACAACATCAGAAAGAAGAAAAAAAATGGAATATATTAAAATATAAATAAAAATGTTTTTGCGCAAAATAATTCATTGTTGTCAATATACATATTTTAACATACTCATATATATTCATATATGCATATATTGACACTCACAGAAACATAGATGTGTCCATGTGTGTGTGTGTGCAAATGAAGCCCAAACTTAAATATATTCAACATATATTGATTCAGATTAGATTTTATATATTTCATTGCATGACTGTGTAATCTATACACACATGCATACACACACATATACAGGTGCTCCAAAATGTAATCTCAGCTGTAATGACTACAACAAACTAAAAAACAAACACAAAACATGCATATGCACATATTTGTACACATAATCATTTACATGCATCACCAACATGCACATGCAAACACACATCAGTACACACATTTTACGCATCCATGCACTGCATTTGTACAAAGCTATCCACCAACATGCATATATAATATGCACATAAATTATAGAGTTTGTCATAAATACGACTACTGTCTATTGTTGAAATGACCAATTCCACTGCCTCAATAAGAGATTTAATTCTAGTCCTCAAAAGATGCTTAATTCCATTTAAAGGAATTAAGTCTGTCACTAAGAGAGCATACAACAAGGAGAGTGAGAGAGAACTCTCTACTGCTGATAAATCAGATATCCTTTTTATGCAAAGCTCTATATGGAATGTAAATAACTGCCTTCCATGAAACTTAAGCAGCGCCCTTTATATATCTTAAGTATTGTATAAAAATATTATGTGTGTGGATATGTATGCATATACATGTGTGTGTGTGTGAGAGAGAGAGAGAGAGAGAGAGAGAGAGAGCAAAAGAGCATGTGTAAGAGGGCATAGTTGATAATTTTTATATCTGCTTTCCATGAATGCTACCATGGGTTGGAGGTGTCTTCCAAATTATTTCTAATAAGGGACAAATAGTTTCATAAACTGGGGCTAGTATGTATCATTTGGTTTGGTTTCTATGAGGGATACCTTTCCTGTCACCAACCTCTTCACAGAGTGCACTAGGTGCACTTTCTCATTCAATCAACACCAGGGAGGTTGAATAGTTCTCAGCAGGCCTCACAGACCAGTTTTCCCTGCTCATTTGCCAACCACTTAATAGAGTGTACAGGGTCCATTTTTCATGATACCAGCACTAGAGAGGTTATCATGCTCACTGATCACTGCAGAGGGAAAGCAGCAAGTGGGTGGGTCTTTGCTGCAGCACCAGCACAGAGAAGAGTCTGTTTATACACAATAAATGCTGCATACTCATCAACCTAAGAAGTATAGGTTGAGAAGAAGATTAAGAGAGAACAATGACAACAGAAAGACTAGAAATGGATGGCTAAGAGAGGTTCAAGAGCATAAGAGTAGAGAATGATCGATAACCTCAGGCATATACATTTGCTAAGGTGACTAACGAGAGGAATAGGAAAGAATGTGATGATATTAGAAGGAACAGGGTGGGTGGGTGAAAGAAGCAAGAGTATGAAGGAAATGGTTGAGTTATTTGGGGTGGAGTCAAGAGAGAAATGATTAGTATTTGCAGAGGTGGACAAAGGTAATGATGGGTGATAAGATAATGGCAAAATAGGTGATGGGTGATAACAGAAGTGACCCATGAGAGAAAGAATGACTATTGGTAACACATATGAGCAAAATTAGTGTGTACAGGGGAGAGAGAGAGAGAGAGAGAGAGAGAGATGAAGATGGTATGATGCAGTCTCTTATACATAGCACCAGTGAAGGCCAACAGAGACAGAGCAATGAGGATGAAGTGGTTAGCACAGGTGGTAGGAAGATGAGTGATGAAAAGATGGATTTTAAAAAAGCAGCATGAGAAATAGGTGATGAAAGCAAATGGAGGCTCAAAAAGTTAGAGTAAGATACAGCAAATGTAAGTTTAGCAGGGTACAAAATATTTCAGCTTCTAAATACTTTCTTTATGTCAGGGTATGTTTTTCAAAGGGTAGGCAAGTCTTTTGATGCACTGCATATCACCAATCAGCACGGTGCTTTGTTATCTCCTTCTTGAAATGTAGTATTTTCAGGTCAGGTTTTACCACTTTATTCTAAGTCTTACTTAGTATCACTTTTCCAAAAGTTCTATTAATTTGGAGCACTAGCCACCTTCTTATGCAGCAGTCATCTTCCCTATGTTTCACATGCCCATACCATCACAGCTTCCTTTCTTGAACTTGTATTCAGTTTTTCTCTTGCCTCACTTGTACTCTGGCATTTATTCACACAAACGTTTTCAATTCCAATTCATTTCTGTCATAACTTCATAAGATCTATGGAACTATGGCAATCGTCTATGAAATATATTACCAGAAAAATATATATCAGCCTGATAAAGGAACTGCATAATGATAGTAAATGTCGAGTGCATGTCAATGGGTAGTTTATCACGGAAATTCAGAATTGTAAATAGTGTGCTAGAGGGCAATGGCTTGACTCCACAGATGTTTTCAGTCATAATACACTATAAAAAGGAAGGTAATATATTGTAACAGAAAAGAAGGAATTAAATAGGTTGACGCGAAATATCTTACAGATCCTTATGCAGGTAATTCAGGTCACCATGCAAATAAATGTGTAATCTGTAAGTCTTGATAGACTTCAAGTAAAAGGAAAAGTTGGCCAAAAAATCTATATACTGGATACCAATATTTGGTAGAAAAAAACTGTCAAAAATAACATTGTATATGTGCATATGTATGTGTGTATGTTGCATGTACACATATCTTTCACTAATGTATTGAAGCAGAAGAAATAAAGATGAGCAAGGAAGCTAAAAAGGGACCTACTCTTTCAATGATATTCTTCCTAATATTTGTTATGCTTTAAGGTATAGACTACTGTGTCTCTCTCACCATCAGAAATGCCATGCAACAGAGATTGGCTCATTGGACACTTTAACCAAGAATGCAATTGCTCACCAGTTGGCACATAAAATAAATAAATAAAACTTGAAGGTTTCAGAAAATTTCTCTTCTCACCAGATCAATTACATTTTGAGTTCAAAGCTCACATTAAACATTCTATCAAAGCATCAAGGCAAATCAAATGAGAGTAAAATGTCCTCTCCTGCAATCCAAAGACTTCATTATTATCTAATAATCCATGTAAACACACCGATATGGTTTCTCATTGATATATTCAAACCCGTGGGATTAATATAAGGCCCAGTGCTGCAAAGCTAGATGAACACAGAACAATTTTCAATTATACAGTATTTGATTACTGTGATAAACGATACAGTACATATTTACAGCAAGAAGAACAGGACCACAACGGAACTAAATATAATTTTTTCTAGGGATGCAGTATCATTTCCTCATTGACTCACTCAACCATAGCTTAG
>NC_142940.1:16657225-16729725 GCF_046866305.1 Octopus bimaculoides | reverse complement strand
ATATGTGTGTACATATTATATATATATATATATACTTCAGCAATGTAACTACACACATGTTGTTGTTGATTTTTTTTCCCTTTTTTGGACTTTCCCCTTTTCTTTTCCAATGAAGAGCTATGCTTGGAACATGAAATACTCTCTTTTCACTGAGTGTCAAACTAATTCATTCCTTGTGCATGTCCTCTTGTTGTTTGTCATTGTTAATTTTATTGTTCGTTTATTTGATTTGACTATATATACATATATATATACACACACACGTGTATGTATATATATATACACACACACATGTGTATGTATATATATATACACACACACACACACACACACACACACACACACACATGCATGCACAGCATTTCAAATTATTAACAATGTAACATTCTTTTTTTAAACTACTTGTTAGAATCCAATGAAATTTTCACAGAATGATGGCAACAGTTATATGTACATTATCATACTAACTGAACTCAGGGGTACATTAAGCTGTGCAGAGATCTTTCTGTATCCATTGCCAATCTTATGAAGGTCAACAATATGCTCACGGAGATCTTGACTAATTTGTTTATCATTACCCATGATACAGTAATATTACCATGATACAGTAATATTGTCAGAACTGATGCAATGGCTATAAATGCTAACAAACGAAACTTCCTGAATCTTCTAGAACAATGTAGATATTCTGGAAACAAAAAAAAAAAAAAGAAATCATTTTTATTCAGAAAAGCTCTTCATTGGAAAGAAAAAGGGGAAAATCCAAAAAAGGAAAACAATCACCAACAGCATGAGTGTAGTTACATTGCTGAAGTGTATACATAATTCAGATAGTTTTATGAATTATTTTATCATTCAACTACGGTAGTAGTTGAATAATATTCTTAACGTAGCTTTTTTGCCGCAGTCAGCATCTTCCAAGCAGTCTCACTAATTCAGTTTTAATCAAAATCAAATTTAATTGTTTGAATTTTATTTGACTAGTGATAAGCTTCATTTAAACATAAAATACTTAAAATCTGGTGCAGTAGAACAAAAGTTAAGAGAAAAAATGTATAGACCAAACTGGTTGACTGACGTGTAGTAATGCCCAACATTGACACTTTGAATCCACACCATTTTAAAAATTTAGATTAAGAATTATTATATTGATATTAATATGAAAGAGAAATGTTAAAGGAATATATTGGTAAGGATTTCATAAAATTTTATCCATTAGGAAAAAAGATATTTAATTTTAATTCTCAAATTTTTAACAATTTTTGCATGATATTAAAAAGATACTACTCATATATGAACTAAACTATTTCTTAGGGGCACACACACACAATAAATGATAAAGGATACAAATCGATACAAAGAGTTCTAATATTTATTTTCATTAGTCTAAATTATTTTTTATAAAAAATCAAATATTTTTGCTTAATTATTTTGTAATATGGCTTTTTAAAATCCATTTTGGAATGAATTATTTTAATGACAAAATTATCTAATAAAATATTTTTATTTTTTTGATTTTGTGTCTATGAGCATTACTGAATTGTGTAGTAGGGCTGTTCAGAAAAGGCAAATGGCAAAATTTCAAATATTTTAACAGTCAATTTTCACTATTTTTAAATTTTCAAACATGGAGTTAATTATTTGCATGCTAAAAATGAGTATTTATAATTTATTTATTAATTTTATAGTAAACAGAATATGATTATTTGTGGCTTTGTCTCTATGAGCAGTACTGAAGTCTGTAGTAAGGCTGTTCAGAAAAGGCAAATGCTACTTGTAATTATATTCTATTCAATATTAATTTTATTTTATCTAAAATAAAGTTATTTTATAATTATATTCTATTTAATATTAATTTAGTTTAATTTTATTTAACAGTCATTTTATTAAACTTGCATCCTCATTTTTTTTTTTTTTTCATTATTTTAAAAATTCTTTAAATATATTCATTTGTAACTTTGTCTCTGTTCAGTACCGAAATTATAATACGTACATTATGTCCAGAAAAGGCAAAGTTGCAATGATTATCATTCAGTTTTAATTTAATTTCTAAATGAGAATTAGTCAAATGAAAAAATCAAAATCTTGTTTGAAACTTCTTGGAAATTTTTGAATTAAAAATGACTGCAAAAAAAATAGTAATTTTATATATTTTTAATTAAAATTTTACTATTACTGCGATGCCTGTAAAAACACTGGACTAGCCAATGAAAAATG
Organism: Octopus bimaculoides; assembly: GCF_046866305.1. Taxonomy (NCBI): domain Eukaryota; kingdom Metazoa; phylum Mollusca; class Cephalopoda; order Octopoda; family Octopodidae; genus Octopus; species Octopus bimaculoides. The sequence continues at coordinate 16,727,508 of NC_142940.1, read as the reverse complement.
TGGACATATACTAAAAATATTCTTAACAATTAAACCTGGAAAAGCAGAGGGCAAGAAAAAACTCATTAAAATTAGAGCTTAAAATATTGCTGCTAAAATTAATATTTTTTTATTAATTCATTTAGTACAAAAAATAAAGTTAAAGGAAAAATGAAATTAATTGAATTTTAAAAAAAATATGAAAAAGTACCTAAGAGGTCATTTTTAATTTTAATTTTAGCAGCAATATTTTAAGCTTTAATTTTAATGAATATTTTCTTGTTCTCTGCTTTTCCAGGTTTAATTGTTAAGAATATTGTTAGTATGCATCCACATTTTTCATGGGCTAGTGAATTTTTAGTCAGTCTGCTTTCCAACTTTCAACATGTGCTTATGTGAAATGAAGATCTGCAGTGACTGGACATATTTGATGTCTATTTTCAGCATATAAGGAATGGTAGGTTCCGTGCCCTTAATTATAACTATATCCTATACAATTATATATCTTCATATATGAATTTTACCTAAAAGGTTGTTTTTTTTATATGCTGGCCACTGATAAAATTCATTAATTTTAATGATCCTATCCTTTAATTATGCTTAAATATATATATATATATATATATATATATATATATATATATATAAACATAAAGTATAGAGTCATTAAAATTAATGAATTTTATATATATATATATATATATATATATGTATAATATGTACACACATATGTGGGTGGGCTGCAAAGTTAATAGGCTAACTATGAAGGAGTGATGCTAGGGCTGTGAAATCTTGCATGCATTAATTTCTGATCTACTTATTAATAATTGCATTGTTTCTTTCCATCAAAACTGACATCTGACAGTTTAAAGAAGACTTCAACAGGAAAACATTGCTCGTGTTCACCTCATGGTGATGAATAACTTTTGATATCAATTGAGTTAAATGTGTTGTAAACTTTTGCATTTTGAATTTCAACTTTTTGCCATATAAAAATTTCTGTTCATTATTATGAAATTCTAATTTTTACATTGAATTTGTTACAAAAAATTTCATATATGGTGGAAATTTCATTAATCAGTGTTAACTCACTATATGCAAACTTGGAATTTTGACTGTGTGCTGTAAACTTCTGCGGGTCTGTAAACTTCTGTATATATTATGCGGTAAAGATGTTTGCTTCCCAACTACTTGGATTCAACCCTACAGTATAACACATTGGGCAAGTTTCTTGTAGTACAGCTGTTGTCAAATCCATGCCAGTGGATTTGGTGGTTGGAAACTGAAAGAAGCCTGTCGTGTGTGTGTGTAGGGGGGGGGGGGGGGTTCCCATCTCTTAACATCATGTACCACTTGTAAATGAGTGACAGTCTTAATAGCAGTGTCATTTCCAAGGGAAACATTACCTTGCTTGGAAACCAGTGAGAGCTGGTGACAAGAAGGGTATCCAGGAAGCTGGAAATGTGGATATTAAGAAGATTATATATATAAATGTGTGTGTGTGTGTAAATGTATACATGTATGTGTGTGTATGTATGTATATATATATATATATATATATATATATATATATATATATATATATACATATATATATACATATATACACACACACACACAGATACACTCACATGTATGCAAATGTATGCACACATATACACATGTTTATGCATAGACATATTTATACACGTATTTGCGCATCCCTTTTATGTCCGTTTTTCCAGGATTTCATAGTTTGGACAAACATGTTATCTGAAGCATTGTTTTACAGCCAGATGCTTTTCCGATGCTAACTTTTACTTGTTTTCTAAATAAGTGATTGCATATTCAACATGGCTTTGAAGGTATGAAGGAATCAGGCGATTTGCTGACAGAGCAAACTGACAAAAACAAGAAGTTGCAGATGTAAACAAACACAGATGTAAACAAATGCAGACACACACATACACACATGCATGCATAAACACATACATACATGCACAAATGTACACACATTCATACATACACACCATATCAATGGTGAGGTGGCAGAATCATTAGTACACTGGAAAAAATACTTTGTGGTATTTCATCTGTCTTCACATTCTGAGTTCAAATTACGCCAAGGTTGACTTTGCCTTTCATCTTTTTGGGATCAATAATATAAGTACCAGTGGTAAACAAGGGGTGATCTAATCAACTGGCCCACTTTCCCACCCCCAAATTTCAGGCCTTGTGCCTTTAGTAGAAAGGATTATTATTATTATTACCTTATTTTTGTTGGCCTGTGTGGCTAATAAAGAAAGGATTATTATTATTATTATTTCATCTGCCTCTATGTTCTGAGTTCAAATTCTGCCAAAGTTGACTTTGCTTTTCATCCTTTCGGGGTCAATAAATTAAGTACCAGTTATACATTGGGGTCTGTGTAATCAACTAGCTTCCTCCTAGTTTTGCTTCCACTAGTGAAAGCTATATGTATCTTTCAGAAAGCTCCATACCAATTTAACTTTATGCAGCATTCACTGTTAGTTTATATGCAGGCTATGTGGGAATACAGAATAAAGGGGCATTTGTTAGCTTCTCTCCAAAAAAAATAGCTCCCTTTGCTGTTGAAAAAAATTAATTTGCAGAGGGGAAGTTTCAACTTCAATTTCATTACACCATTTATGTGGCCGTTTCCAACAGGAAATTTTGCTTTCATGTAAAACAACTATATTTTGTAGTCATTATCTGTAATCTACTCCCAAAACATTTCAGTAGCTCTACTTTACATCGCTTGCGAACTTATACCTATGATCATTAAAATGCAACAACCTCCACAATAACCAGCCTTCAATTTGATTTTCCATTACTTGGTTAATCAGAAACATAGATTGCCATGCTACTCATAAACCTTCTCAGTAGTTCAATTATTTGGTGAAAAAAATACCACCAAAGCAACTTAAACCATCCAAAGGACAGGTGAGTTTGCTAGTTCTCTATATGCATCACATGCCCATACTAGTATGCAGCCTTGTCTCTTGCACTATATCCAATTCCTTTATACCCAGTTCATGCATGTCAACATTATTCAAGGACCATGTCTCACTATCATGAGACACTGCAGTTCATATACAAGCATTATACAAACTGCCCTTCACATTTTGGCAACTCTGGTAAATTATGTATGAGAATTTTCTGTTGTTGTGGAATCAAGACAAGCACTAAGTATCCCTTTATTTTTTTCTGGTTCTTCACCCTCAAACTTCAAATAATAACAATGTCAGCCTTGCTTTTCATTTGACAAGGGGGTGATAAAATAAAGTACCTGTCAATTAAGGGGATCAATTTAAATCAGTTGTCAATCTATGACAACATACAATGTGAGGAGGGGAGGGGGTGCATGATACTATAGAGCCCAAATCAACTACCCAATCGCACTGTGCCAAGACAGATGAAATGAGACACCTGTTGAAGTACTACACTGCTGACACATCAACACTATCTGTTAACACCCTATATTGCTGCCAAATCAACAACATACAAACATTCTAATTCTCTTAAAAGCTGACCACATTAAAAAGTATAACAAAAGGAAAAGAGTATATACATATATATATATATATATATATATATATATATATGAGATGTGATATTATGTTTTGTTGTTTAGCTGGAATTTAAAAAAAAAAAATGAAGTGACTTAGTGCCATTTCAAATTTGAGTGGTTTACACTAGACAGTTAATTTTCCAGCTGTAAAATATCTGTACAAAGTGTTACATGTAAATATTTAATTTTACTGTAGAATCCAACCCATTACAGAAATGGTTGAAAATGTTTAAAAATAGAGAAATGTTTCTGTAGTAGAGGAGCTTTGAAAAATAGCCAAACAAAGAATGGCCTACAGGGATTTAAGTGGTGTTCTTGCCAAGAATATGGCGCAAGTGAATTGAAATACAAAGTGAATATTCATAGAAACAGAATAGCAAAGTGTTTGAGTTTTTGCTGTTCTAGCTAAGTTTTGCTAACTGGAGCAGCTTAAAAGATCTAACATCATTAATTAACTCTTTCATGAAATATGTTTCTACGATGCAGTTATTAATAAGAAGAGTTGAAATTAATTCATGTAAGATTTCGCAACTCTAGCATCACTCCTTCATAGTCAACCTATGAACTTTTCAGCCGACCCTTGGAATGAAATATGCCACCTATATACTAATTAATTTTGAAAATAATCAAGAATTTAGTAAAATAATAACTTTAATTATAAATTGGTGGTGGGTTATTTAAACCCAGGTCAAACCCTGATTGAACAGACTGATGATCAGAGGCATTCCAGCCATGATCACCCTATATTGTTTTCCACGGAGCTAGAATTCATTTTTCCAGTGTTTTTTTAAAAATTTTTATTAAGACAGTAGTCTGTTGGAGATTTAGCTGCTATTTACAAATTGGTCAAGTAAGTACCCAGTGCAAGTAAGTAAGTATCTAGTACAATGGTTCTCAACCACTTTTTACTTACGGATCCCTGTGATTCTTACTTTATTCGGATGGATCCTCACAGCCATTCAATGTTTAAAAAATCCTATTATATTTTTACAGTTAAATACTATTAGAAATTGTCTAAAAAAAAAAATATATATATATTTTGTGTGTTGTAGAATACCAGTTTATTGCACATAAATTTAAACAACAAAATCTTACATGGATCCCAAGTGCCATATGAACCCCTAAGTGCCATATGGCCCCTGATTGAAGGGATATATTAAGCTAGTGCTTGAACCACAACAAAAAAGTTCTGGCATAAAATTATGATGGAAGCTTTTGATTAAAATATGGATCACTTTAAAATAAGGGGGTTTTTATAAGAACCTGAGAAAGTCTTGGATGAGTTAGTGTCGAGAAATTTCCTCCATACTGTTTAGACCAGAATTAACTCTATCAAACATTGTGAATTGGATGTTTAGCCAAACTGATTCCTTGATATAAGAATATAGAGAATTGTCAATTGACTTGATCCTAATGTATTACTGATGTCTATGTTGTTAAATTTTGGGAGCTAGAATATAAGGCCAATACTCCTAGCCTCGGAACATAGATAAACAAAAAATAACTTGGTTCAAACTACATATAGAAAGATATGGAGTTCAGTGGTCAACCAATTTACATTGGTTCACCTTTGACATCATAACCAATGACAAAACTTGTACTAAATGGTAGCTTGATCTGCAAGAGATAGTGGCAAAACCTCCCGCAAATAACACTCCACCATCTTAAAAGGCACATGAGATAATGCAGTCAATGGTAGACTATGCCAGAAAAAACAAGTGGGAAAGTCACAGCTGAATGCCATTGATCATGGGCCAGTGGACTTGGGAGGGGATGAGGTTTAAATACTGTAAATCCTCGAGTATAGTCTGCCCTTGAGTATAATACGTAGGGGATTTTTAGGAAGCTGTACCTCTGAAAACCCTAAACCTTGTGTATAATACGCACCCTTCTCTAACTTGAGTCAAGGAGGTCTATATAACGTCCTTGGTTTGCAAACGTATATATGGTAATGTCCTTTATTATTATTGTATATATAACATAATGCAAACGTGTGGCTTTTTTGTGCATTTTGCAGAAAATAAATAAATAACAGTAATAACGTCAGTGAAAAATAAATATTAAATAAATTGCCTTTACATATTTATCACTTAGAAAATATTTTTTCATTTTTAACCTCATATATAGTACGCACTAGAAATTTTGACCTTTAAATTTTGGGAAAAAAGTGCAGATTATACTCGAGGATTTACGGTAACTTGATTTTGGTATCATATTGTAAATAAGAATATATTTAAGATATGGTTATCAGTAGTTGCCTTTAAAGTCTCTTATAGTTAAAGTGAAATAGTCATTTAGTTATGCAGAGCACAAAAATATATTATCCCGAATAATCCTTTCTAATATTGTCACAAGGTCAACAATTTTGAAGGAATTTGATTACATCAACCCCAGTGCTCGACTGGTACTTACTTTATTGACCCATGAAGGAGGAAAGGCAGTGTTAACCTCAGCAACATTTGAACTCAGAATGTAAAGAGCTGGTAGAAGTGCTACCAAGCATTTTATCTAGCACACTGCCTTTATATTATCTATAATAATTATGATTTCTAACAAAGACACAAGGACAGAATTTTGTGGGGAAGAGTAATGTCTATCAAGACATATCTGCCCCCCACCCCCAATAGATTGGTACTTTTGTTAATTGACCATAAAAGGACAAAAAGCAATAGTCAACTTTGAACATGAAAGAAAATGCTGCAAGGAATATAATCCATTACTAAATTGCATTTGCCAAAATATTGCCAGTTTATCAAGAATAATATAAAGTATTATCTCATAAATAGTGTGTTTTTTTTATACTTCTTTTATTTTCCAAAATTAAGTTAAAGTTCTTTTTTAATCTAAAATATACTATCCTTCATTTTCTATAATGCTCTTCCATTTATCTGGTAAACTTTCAAGGCCCCTCTCCCAAAATTCACTTGTCCATGACAAAAAGTACTCAAATACTGTTCTGACCTCATCTAGAGAATTCATATTTTTTTCATCCAAATGATTTTGAAAACTTTGGAATAAATGACAATCAGATGGGGTAATGTCTGGCAAATATGATGGGTGGGGCATCATTTCCCATTCAAACTGTTCCAACCTTTGGAATATCATCCTCGCTGTATGTGGCCAAGCATTATCCTGATGGAAGAACACTTTCCGTCTTGAAACCAAAGACAGTCATTTATCTTCTAGCCCTGACTTGAGATGCTCAAGCTACTCGCAGCAGATCACCTGTTATCGCTTGGATTGGGTTTAAAAGTTCAAAGTGGACTAAACTTTTCATATCCCACCAAACAGATAACACCACCTTAAGTGGGTGAAGACTTCCTTTAGCCTGGGTTGCCAGTGTTTCTCCTTTCCCTACCCACTTGACATTTTTATAGAGAACCCATTTCTCATCACCAGTCACTATTCAGTCCTAAAAAAGGTTCATTTGTGAGATGTGACAGCAAAGAGCACACATTCACTCTCTGTGCACAATTAGACTTGGAAAATTTGTGAGGAACCCACTGACCCAACCTGCTGACTTTTCTAGTTGCACACAGGTGTTGATGAATGGCTGAATGGTCAAATCCAAGATTCTCTGCTAGTTCCTCAACAGTTACGATGGAATTTTGTTCCACCAGAGCTTGCAGGACATCCTTGTTGAGCTCTACAGATCTTCCAGGACAAGGCTTGTTTTCTAGGATGTAGTTTCCAGCTCAGAATTTCTGGAACCACCATTGACTCTGGCTTATGCTTATTGTCCAATCCTCATATACTGCATTAATATCCCTTGCACTTTCCATTGTGTTGTTGCCTTTACTGAACTCATAAAGCAAAATATGCCTCCTTTGTCATTTCCATTATAGCTTTGAAAAACTAGCTGTTAAAATTGAACTACACTTTTCAAAACTTGTACTAAGAATAAGAACAAGGTGAAATTTCTACCTGCTTTTATAGCATGTTGATGCAGGTAGTTTATCCCATACTCCCCTGACTTTTAGTTCATACAATTCAAAAAACCACATTATTTATGAGATGACCTAATATATTGTTACACAATGGGAGTAAATTTGGGAGGAAGAAGCAGTTAATTAAATTAATATCGATATGTGATTGGTACTTATCACTGAAGAACAAAAAGCAAATTCAACTTGGGCAGTATTTGAACTCAGAATGAAAAGAGACAAGATTCAGTGCTTGAAGGCATTTTAGCCAATGCTGCACTGGTTTTGCCATCTATTTACTCTCATAATAACAACAACTCTAATGATTTCTAAATTAGGTATAGTGCTACAGATCTGATGGGGTGATGTAGTTTATCTAATTAATTGCAGTAATTCAGTGATGCTATTATCGTCAGAATGATGAAAGGTAAAAGCAAAAAGCTATAACTAAATACATCAATATATTTTGCCCAGTATAACTGTCTTCAATAATTGTAATTAATAATTAAACATAATGCTATATAAACAACAAATTACTACTAGTGAACTACAAGTCATTTCAATTAATTCTATTATTAACTAGAGTTAATAGAGTTTGTAACTAATACTTATTTCACTAACCACAATGAGACATACGAAGGTTATCTCTGTATGATTACTCAATCTGATAGAAACAACAACCAAATCTTCCTTAATTTACATTCTACTGTTGTGAAAAAAAGAGACATTAGATAATGTAGTCATAAGTATATTACATGATAATAATAATAAAAAATGGGATTTAAATTCCCTTGATCATAGGTCTGCTGGATCAGAGTAGACCTGGAGCTAAACATCAAAATCAACAACAGCCCCGGAAGAAAAAAACAAAGCTGACAATAACAGAATTTGAACTCAGAATCATAATGGAGTATAATTAAGTACTATAAGTTACATATTCTGATCTATCTACCATGTCTCTAGTTCTATAGTTCTACTTCCTTTAATCTTATCGCCTTAAATCTCTACATCATCTAAGGTTGTTTGATCTGCTAAAACACACCCCATTATCTTAGATAAGGAAAGGACATATAGAATAACGTTATACTGGTCATGGATCATGCCAGTGCCACATTAAAAGCACTCAGCACACACTGCTAGGTGGTTGGCATTAGCATGGACATCTAACTATAGAAACCAAGCCAAATCAGAGTGGAGCCTGGTGCAGCTCGATGATTTGCCAGCTTCGGTCAAACCACCCAACCCATGCCAGCATGGAAAATGAATGTTAAAGGATGATGTTGGATATAGCTCTAAAAAAATGGTGTGGTTAGATCTGGAATCCTTTTGATTATAGACTTGCTTAATTAGAGTTTACCTGGAGCTAAGCAGCAATAAAAAAAGATTAACTGAAGGGAACACCTGCATGGTCATTGGCCTTATAGAAATGGTATTTCAATCTTCCTCAAGTCATATAGCATTACTAACATCACACCTTACAATCTTAAGATAAGACACATTCAGTAGTGTAGTATTAGATACACTGCATCAGGAAATAATTAAGAAGAAAATCTGGGATGAACATGGCTAAAATAACATTTATCTATAGGGGTGCTTTTCAGAGCTGGCCTAAGACTGGAAAACAACAGTACTTTTGTCTAAACTTGAGTTAATGAGAAAGAAAAAGCTTTGCAGAATACCTCTACCAGCAGCCAAAACTCTTTCAAATAACACATTGACTTTTGTTTTAAAAAACGGCAGGACAGAAGACACAGATCATGTATTCACTTAAATGTGGATGTTCTGTTAGAATAAGCTTTATTACAACAGACACCATGAGAGAAGCTCTCATACAGGCTTTTGGTGTAAAATGCACACTTGTTTATATTGCTAGCAGGGAGACAAATTCCCACCAACTCTAGCACTGAGATCACCATATCACATGATTTCAACCTTCCTTGGTCTCATCAATGATGGGCGCTTGACTCACCTCCATGCCAGCGGTATATAGAAAATGAGTACCAAAACAGGTACTGGTGTTGTAGTTAGCCAGTCAGTTTGTTAAAAATATATATATTAAGAACAGAAGAGGTATTAATATGAAGAGGTAATATTTATCCCTACTTAAACGTAGAGGTTCCATTATAACAAACTTTACTGCAGTAGATGCTATGAGACAATCTCTCATATCAGTTTTTGATGCAAAATGTACACTTGTTCATATCACTAGTGGGGAGAACATCCACGTTTAAGTGGGGTTAAATATTAAACCCTTCGATATCAATACTGCTTCAGTCGCTAAAACTCATTGGCTAATTGCCACACCAGTACCAGTTCTGGCACTGGTTTTCTATATATTGCTGGTGGGGAGGTGAGTTGATGAAACCAAGGAAGGTGGATATCACAGGATCTGGTGGTCTTGGCACTATTTGTCTCCCCACCAGCTATATATAAACAAGTATGCATTTTGCACCAAAAGTCTATATGACAGTTTCTCTCATGGTATCTACTGCAGTAAAGTTTGTTCTGACAGAACATCCACAGTTAAATAGGGTTAAATATTATCACCACTCAGTATTAATTCTGCCTCTATCACCAATATATATGTGTGTGTAAAAAAAACATTGATCAGAGAACAAACATCAAATTCGTGTCAACGTCTTTTTATAACACCATGCTTCCATACATTTGATCACATATAAATATCACCATGGCCTTTAACTTATAAAGAATACATATATAAAAAGCACAGTAGGTAAAAAATATATATGCAAATAAAAATACAGATATATAGAATGGTCTATCAAGAAGGTATATACCATCAACTAAAAATTCTAAAGCATGTCATGCAACTAAGAATCTAAATAAAATAAAATATCAATTGACTACAAGAATTTTTTACTCCCCTCAAATAAAAATATGTCAAAAAGGTTCATTTCATAAAAACCAAGGTAGGTTGGAGTCCAGAAGCGTAAGAGAGTTTCACAAAATCAAGTCAAACACATCTATGACTATTTCAGAAGTTCACAGCCACAGTTCGATTACAAGTTAAGGTGCATCTTGGCAATGACCCCCTCATCAGGCTGAACAGGAATCTCAACTAATTGTTCATTCACGGGAGCTACAAAATGACTGCATACCCAATTTAAAGATAATAATCTATCGCAGGACCAGTCCAATTTTCTAATACACACACACAAAAAAAGAAATTATTTTATTTCATTGCTAAACATGCAAGTGGCTGCTAATAATAGGAATTTTTACTATCTGGTTTCAAAACCCAGTAAAACTAAATATTATTTACCACATCTAGTTTTACTTATGGTTGCAAAAAGGGATCACCTCTGCAAATTTAATTAATATTTTAGGCCCAAAGGACTTACGGATGGCAAGAGATTCTCTTATACACAACTTGCACTTGTTAATATCAACTCTAAAATAAAGAGCCCTTGAGATAAAAAACCATTCAAGAGAGTAATTTTTTTATTCCTCTTTAAACCATGTATATAAGATGCAAGTGTAGTGGAGCTACAATATTTTTTGTTCAAAAACGAATTAATGTGGACTATCTCTCACCTTAAAATTGACTATATAGCCTATGTAAAACATATCCAAATTACACTCCACTTTAACAACGCATTTATATATAGCATTAGTAGTCAGACAGAATCTGTCAAGGGGACATAATCTAGGGTTTCTACAATTACAGGATTTACTAGAACCACCCATATTCCTATTACTAATACTAACATTACTTATCTGGCTTCCAGCGTTCTTCCCTTCAGATATCTCTTACAGGGAGTCAATAAGGCCGGTGGAAGTAAATGGTTTGTGACACTAACCTTAGGCTTATTAGAGCTTACCTACCCAATACCAGGGTTTCCAACATAGGAATACTTCCTGTGCACTTACCCATTTAATTTGCTTCTGTTAATAAATGCAGTAATGGATGCCAAATTCGGTATTACCGAGTAAGAAAATTTGATGAAGGATTTATTGCAGATGTTGTAGTATTTATGATTCTTTGGGAAATTCTCCTTCAGAATCTTAAAAAAACAACTTGGGCAAATTTCTTACTCTAAGAGAAAAAGTGGGGGCAAACCATACGACTTCCCGTATTCTAGAACATGAACTCTTGGTTTTATTCATCTTCTCACTGCCACTATTTCGCTCCCAGTGTCTATTCCTAACCTCTTTATATAAGTATCTAACTGATGGCTTACATTGCTTGCAATCAAATAATACATTGCATTTCTCTTGACTTTCTGTGACATGGTCAGGTGGTAGGCCAGCCATTTTGTTCTCAAATCTTGTGTTAGGTATATATGAGATTTTAGTTTTGAAGCCGCTTAATTTTAGAGCATTGTTGTATACCAGTGCATGTTGATCAAAAATCTCTTTGTTTGTGGACAAGTTAGAGATTCTGATCAAGATAGTACTGACGATGTTATCAATAATAGATTTTGGATGATTGGAGGAGACATTGATATATGAGACAGATTTGTTTGGCTTACAAAATGGGTAGTATTTCTTGTTGTATATATATATATATATATATATATATATATATATATATATATATATATATATATATACATAGATAGATAGATAGATAGATAGATAGATAGATAGATAGATCATGTAGCAATAACACCATGTCTTAAAAAGGAAGATGAGAAGGTCATGGCAAAAATGTCTTTGATCAGAGGCCTGTTTATTTACAACTGAACTCTTCTACTCTTTTACTTGTTTCAGTCATTTGACTGCGGCCATGCTGGAGCACCGCCTTTAGTCGAGCAAATCGACCCCAGAACTTATTCTTTGTAAACCTAGTACTTACTCTATCGCTCTTTGGCTGAACTACTAAGTTACGGGGACGTAAACACACCAGCATCGGTTGTCAAGCGATGTTGGGGGGACAAACACAGACACACAAACATATATAAATATATATACATATATACGACTGGCCTCGTTCAGTTTCCATCTACCAAATCCATTCACAAGGCTTTGGTCGGCCCGAGGCTATAGTAGAATGAATGTTTGTTTTTAAAAAATTAAATAGTGTATAGCTGTTAAATAGATTGTTTTCAAGCAAACATGTGAAAATAAGCATGTACAGCAAAAATTTTCCTAGAAAGTTGTTTAACCAACTGAATTCTGACACAGTAAATTAATGTGTAATAAATGGCCAAGTATTTTGGCAGATATGTACTGTTAATGCAATGCTCAGATCAAATCAACACGGTACAAATATGACAAAGCCAGATCTTTGAACTGGAGGTATGAAACAGAGACAGGAATTAATAGCAGTACTGAAATAGTTAACTGGTACTCTGTTGGTTATGGTAACATGGGTTCCAGTTGAACTGATCAATGGAACAGCTTGCTCATGAAATTAACATGCAAGTAGCTGAACAATCCACAGACACTTAACAGATCTCAGGGAGATTCATTGTGACACAAAATGTGACAAGGCTGGCCCTTTGAAATACAGATACTACTTGTTTTTGCCAGCTGAGTGAACTGGTGCAACGTGAAATAAAGTGTCTTGATCAAGGACACAATGCACTGCCGGGAAGTGAACTCATGACCTTATGATTGTGAGCCAAGTCCCCTAACTACTGAGCCACATGCCTTCACTGAAAGAGTACTCTATCAATTACCCCCAAAATGGTGAAAGGCAAAGTTGACCACAGTAGGATTTGAACAGACACCAGAAAGACAAAACAAATGCTGCAAGTCATTCTAACTAATATTCTGACAATTCTAGCAATTTGTTATCTTAACATTAAAATAGGTAATCAATTTTTAATTTTAATATGTAAATGTGAAAAATCAAAGATAATTTCAGAACATAACTGCATAGTTTCCCAATATTAAAAGTCACAAAATACAAGTTGGTAAGTACTGGTCAATGGAAATTATGTAGTCTCTCAATCTGCCAGAAACGGTAGCCAAATATTCCAAGAATGACACTCTGTTGTCTTAAATAAGGACAGAGTGGGAGAGAGAGACATGACAATTTATTAATTAAACATGATTGACATAAACAATTTCCCTCTCCTCATACATATAAAGAGAAATGTGAACATACACATAGAGACAGAAAGAGAAAGAGAGAAACATAAAAACGTCTGATGTCAAATAAGTCAGTGTCGATTCAGCAACACCAAATAATTGGCACCAAAACGGCTGTGCTAAAATGTTACATATTTTAATTTTAACATGCATGTCAAAACTGTGATGGCAAAAGAAAAAAATCACAAAAATGCATAAGATTCTACACAGGTTGGTGTAGGAAAACAAGTTTGTTTAGTGAATAAATAATTTGGTATAATTTAAAGCTTGTTGCAAGAGCCAGTTAACCAGCAAGTTTTGTTCACCATAACTTGTGAATCCATCTTTGTGGCACAAATGCTAAGTATGAGACAGAAGTATCAACAGCTGATAGTTCTGTCTGATACAGATATTTCTGTCAAATAGAGAGACAAACAAGTTGATAACTTCTGTCATATAGACAAGCATGCACTCACAAAAATAGTCATACATAGAAATATGTGTCACTAATAAAAAAAAAATCAAGTACTTTTGCATCTATAATATTTAAATCATAAACTAAGTTTTTGGCTTAAATGATGCACACAGACGATAAGACTAACCTGCTTAAAATGGCTGCACACATGAATTTGAATTTAATCCATAATTCTATTGATAAATTCAACCTAGAAGTCATAAAATGCAAATGGATTTCGTACGAGTTGTGGTTATTGAAACCTGAAGATTCTGTTTTTTTTTTTTATGACACATAAATGGTATAACGACGTATCTGCATAGGAATAACCAAAGAACAGGAATTTGAATATCTGGCTTTTAATCTTGAATTTTTGAGCAATTTAGCCATATAATTTAGAAATGAATTCAGATACAGCAATAAATAATAATAACAATAATAATAATAATAATAATAATAATAATAACAATAATAATGTTTTCATTTATTTCTACAAGAGCAACTCATAGCAACAAGAATGCCTAATGGAGAACATAAGACTTAAAACAGCTGGGTTTTATATAAACTTGTTAAAGGAGAGGAAAAAATGAAAAGAACATATAATAAAGTGACCCTTGATAAGGAAACAGCCACTTAGGACTAACCAATCAGGGAAACCACATGTAACCCAGATTATTATCATTGTCAGTAGAAACATTGAGTGATGTCTAAGTCAACAAGGGACCATCTAGGAGGTTGCTTGATCTACTAAAAATAGTAGTCTCTCTTAAATCATACTTTACCATCTTATAGGAGGAAGAACACATTGAATAATGCAATCCTAGAGACATTAAGCCAGGGAAAAAAACAGATGGGATGGTCACAGTTGGAATACTTTTGATCATAGTTCTATTCAATAAGAACTGTTCTGTGGCTAAACAACAAGTCTATTATTCTGTGTGATCTCTTCAGGTTTTATCTATGATATCAGTTGTTTTCCAACAAATGTCTTGTTTTTCAAAACACTTCATGTCTTTTATCATCCATTACAGCTTTCATTTTCCATTTTAAATAAACTCTTTGTCAGTATTTCGCCTTTTATTGCTGGTGTTGTTCTTCTAAGAATGGTTTGTTTTTATAAGTTAAAAAATAATGAAAGAAAAAAAAAACGCTCTTAAAAAAACATTCAATAACATTCCATTTGCAACCAGTATTGTTCCGAAACATAAGAAAATAGACAAGAAAGCCCAATAGACTAAAATAAAAGAAAAACTGAGTTTGATTTTGTCAAACTACAACCAAAGATTAGTGCTACTCATACCAAGCTTCTGAACATTAACAAGGGAATCTTTAGGAGACAAAGAAGATGCTTCCATGTAGTTACCCTGCTAGATATCACATCTAAATATTGCTCAACTCCTTGAGGACACAATAAATAATATATTCCTAGATACATTGTGCATGTAAAAAAATAGAGGGGATGATTACAGTGCTTGATCAGGGCTAATCTAGGGTGGAAGAACAACAATTACTGTTCAAGTGAGCCACTATGGGCTTCTTGATTTGCTAGAAATAACAGCTAAATTCTTCTAAATCACAACCTACAGTCTTAAAAACAAGGAAGGATACATTCTAGATACATTATGCCTGAAAAAAAATAAAAAGATGGGACAATTTTAGTTGTAATACCTTTAATCATACGTCTGCATGATCAAGGCAGTTTTGAGGTAAACATTACTATTAGTAACAACTGTTTAAACGAACCTTCACTGTTTTTCAACTTGTTAGAAATAACAACAAAATTCCCTCAAATCACACTTGTATGTCTTTAAAAAAAGATACACCAGATAAATTAGACTTGCATATTACAAAATGACAAGAAGATGAAGATAAAATTGCTTATTTCAAAATATAAAACAAAAATCTCTTTGACCCAACCCAACAGTTCATATATAAATCTTCATTGTTTTTCAACTTGTTAGAGCTAACAGCAAAATTCCTTCAAATCACACTTGTCTGTGTTTAAAAAAGATATTCCACATAATTTAGACTTGCATATTACAAGATGACAAGAGGATCAAGACTTATTTCAAAATCTAAAACAAAAATCTCTTTGATTCAACAATTCATACATAAATCTTCAGATTTAAAACTGGCAAAAGTATTAATTTAATAGTCTGGGGTTTGATAAATTAATAGCTAATGTCCAGTTGTTGTTGACGTCTGTCCACTTAAGATTTATCAGCTCAGTCCACTTAGCTGTAAACATATAAGCATAGTAAAAGGCACAGTTCACTGCTGGTAGCTGTGTTAAGTTCATAGCTTCATATGGATTACTGGTGATACAATAGACACCATCAACAGTATTGCTATTATTGGGGAAGTGTTAAAAGCAAATGCCCCTAATGACATTTTGTTGTGAAAAGAAGCAATCAATTACTTTAAATTTGAAGAACTTTTCCATGTATATTACCATGGCTATGAAAAAAAAAAAAAAAAGAAACTATAAATTAAAAAAGATGTAAAATGGCTAAGAAAAAATTATACAACCATACAACAAATTTGCTTTATGAAAAAATAAAAATATTTAAAAACAAGGAGGAATAACTAATTAACAAGGAAGGAAAATGTTTCTTTGTTAAAAAAATAACAAGCATTAAATAGAATAAACCAAAAAAAAAAAAAGAATTTGCAGGTTCAAAGAAAAGAAGAAAAACAAATTGTTTTTTTTTTGTTGTTTTTCTGAGAAGAATTTTTTTTGTTTGTTTTTGTTTTACACAGGAAATTTCACTTCACAAAGTGTAATAGAACTACCTAATCAGTAAAAACAAAGTGAATATAGTGTTAATTAGTTAATTACTGAATTTAATTTTAAACTAAAACTAGAGCTGTTAATCAATGGAAGAAAACAGCATTGGATGGTTTTAATTAAAAGGAGGAGAAGCAATATTTGTCTTTGGTATCACCAATAGGGAATAGTAAAAAGAAGCATTTCACTCCCGTCAGTGAAGACGATAATGAAAACAGGATTAGTTCAGGAAGGGTCAGGGTAGGTTGTTAGGTAGGTAGATTAAAACATCTCTATATCCAAACCTAGATTCAGAGCCATTCCAGCCATAACTATCCAACCTTATTTTTGACAGTGTAGTATATAAAACTACTCTATCCAGTGTATCCTTTCCCTTTCTCAAGATTGTAGGGTGTGATTTGAGGGAGATTTGGTTACTATTTCTAGCAAGTTGTATGACCGTATAAAGGCCTTCTTGCTTGCTTTTGAAAGGGTGGTATGAGATTATTTTAATAAAATAATTTTTTTTTCTTTTAAATGAGCTTATGAAGAAGGGTGATTATTGTGTGTGTGTGTGTGTGTGTGTGTGTGTGTGTGTGTGTGTGTATGTGTGAGTTTCTTTGGAAAGTATGGAAGGAGAAGATAAGATGAATGAAGAATGTTAGGGATAAGAAATATTCTAATAAAATTTTATAAGCGAAAGAAAAGGGAGCCATGCATGTTTATATGAATAAAAGAGAAGATTATTTCAACTTTTTATATATTTTTCTTCTTTTCATGCAGGTATGTTTTCAAATGACTTAAAAGTATAAATATTGAAGAAATAAAAGAAAAAAAGGAAAAAATTGTATTTCAGTCTGAAAGTCAGCTAGGTTCAAAGAGCTAAAGATTATCTTAGTTTCCATAGTAACAAGTGGGTTAGAGATTATTTGATTCCTTATAGAGAAAAGGAAACCAATCTATCACAGATTGCTTTGTCTTGATTTTCTTTCTTTTCTTCTCTGTTAGATATTGTGTTCCTTGACAGGATCTAAACTCAGTGGCATGTGTCACAAAAGTCAGAATTGTTCCTACTGCTTAATTAATCAGTTACTAATTAAATTAATTAATCTAGGTGGGATTTTAATCAAACAATCATAAGCACTGAACTTGTTAATTGGCAAATATCAATTTCCAGATCTCTTACAACTTTCTCTGCTAAACTGACTATTGAAGATATAGCAATAGTTAATATATATATAACTGAATACCGGTGCTGTTGTTCAGCCACAAGCCAGCCCTGATGGACCAAATCTATGATTGGAAATACTTCATCCATGACCATCCTGTCTTATTTTTAGACAGATTGTAACTAAGCCTTCATTATCCAGTGTCTTTATTTTTTCCTAAGATATCAGTGTATGATTTGAAAGAATCCATATTTAGATGAAAACATTCTTATATAATTTTATGTAAGAACTTTTTGCTAATTTATGTTCCAAACAATAATTTAGCAATGAAAAATCTATTAGTATTTTTTATGAAATCCTTCCAAATCCTTGATTAATTTCAACATATACTGAAACATAGAAACAGTGCAATAGCATTAGAAATATAGCGAAGAAAAGAGTTAAAATATCAGTACCTCTTTCCTACAAATCTGTGGCACTGAAGCAAAGTTAGAAATTAATGTATTTCACAGGAAAGAAATTGAAAAAATGGCTTAACATGGTTGATTGATATATTAAGAATAGCAGCAAAATTTGCTTCATGTCACAATTAAAAAAATAAATAAATAAATAAAAGGTGATATTTGCATGTGTAAATAATGCAGTATTGGGTACTTTATACTTTCGGTTAAAATGGGATGCACAGGGGTTAAATGCTTTTTGCTCATAGGTACTCTTGATCAGAGCTAACATGGGGTTAACAACATGGAGTTGATCAGAGCAAACAAGGACTGTAGAATAGAACTGAGGTTTGCTTCTCAATTCACCAAACTTTAAATAAAAATGAAATGTATATTATTTTTTACTTGTTTCAGTCATTAAACTGAGAGCCATGCTGGAGCACTGCCTTGAACAATTTGTTTTAGTCAAATGAATCAACTCCAGTACTTATTTTTTTGTTAAGCCGAGTACTTATTCTATCAGTCTCTTTTGCTGAACTGCTAAGTTACAGGAACACACCAACACCAGTTGTCAAGCGATTGTGGGGGACAAACACAGATGCAATGATGCACACACATAAATATACACATATATACAACAGGCTTCTTTCAGTTTCTATCTACCAAATCCACTCACAAGGCTTAGGTCAGCCCAAAGCTATAATAGAAAACATTTGCCCAAGGTGCAATGCAGTGGGACTGAACCCAGAACCATGTGGTTGGGAAGCAAGCTTCTTACCACACAGCCACTCCTGCAACTGTCTTAATGAAAAGCAAGTACATAGAACCTCTGTGATAAAGATGGAAAACTCATCTGCTGAACTAATCCAGTCAGTTCCTTTTTGTATTCCCATAATACCAAAGTAATGTTTTCCAGCATATTTTAGCCATTCAACAGCCTTGAGCAAACTATCATGTTTGGTAGAATCTCAGGCAAGCATCAATGTGGAAGATGATGCCAGCAATGAGCTGATGATGTTAAACAGTCAAAGAAAGATCAGCCAGTCTCTACACAACCTGCTGAGATCTGCCTGAAACTGATCAAGTATTCACCAGGGGCGTGTTTATCAATCTTATAGCTCAGTGTGGATGATAATTGTGGTTGATACTGACTACTCACAAAATAACCCATAGAAGATTTTAACCTACCATGCCTGACTTCAACTTGTAAGAGCCTCTATATCGTCACTCGACTTACTAGAAAAAGCAGCCAAAATCTCTAAAAATAATATCCCACCATCTTGAAAACAGACGACACGTTACATATTATCTTAAAAAAAACATGGCCACTTAAAAGGACAAGATTTTCACGAGTGGTGGCACAGGAGTAGATGTGTGGTAAGTAGCTTGCTTACCAACCACATGGTTCTGGGTTCAGTCCCACTGCATGGCACCTTGCGCAAGTGTCTTCTACTATAGCCTCGGGCCGACCAAAGACTTGAGTGGATTTGGTAGACGGAAACTGAAGATTATATGTGTGTGTGTGTGTGTGTGTGTGTGTGTGTGTGTGCGTGTGTATATATGTTTGTGTGTCTGTGTTTGTCCCCCCACCATCGCTTGACAACTGATGCTGGTGTGTTTATGTCCTCGTAACTTAGCGGTTCGGCAAAAAGAGAGCGATAGAATAAGTACTAGGCTTACAAAGAATAAGTCCTGGAGTCGATTTGTTCGACTAAAGGTGGTGCCCCAGCATGGCCGCAGTCAAATGACTGAAACAAGTAAAAGAGTAAAAGAGAGTGCCAACGCCCTTGATCGATAAATTGCTTGAATATGGCAGACCTGTGACTAAATGACAACCCAGCAGAGATATTCTGTATCTTACGTTGCTCCCATCTGAAGCCAAGAGTACCATCACGGACAAAATGTATCCCTAAGTAAAATGAAGATCCTTTACAACCAAATAGCCTATCATTCAAACAACTCAACCAGCTGCAGCTAGTATCATAATTAAACACAATCATCATTAACAACAGTTCCTGCCTCTTTTTTCCTACTCTATCTACATTATGACTGATATGAACATTTCTGTAAATTAAGCAGAATCATGAGATCTAGATGTCAAGCTTAGGTCACCATTAATAGCAGAACCTCTTGTTACTTTTCACCTAGCAAAACAAACTGGCACAAAACAGAAATATAATTAACATATCATATGACTAACAATGTTTTTTTCCCATTTTTTTTGCTTTTATCTTTGTTATTAGGGAAATAACTTCTTTATGAGTCTCATTTATTAACATTAGTAAGAATTCTAATTACTGCTTAAGATAAAAAAAAAATAATATAAGAGAGTGGTAAACTCATCAAATTAGATAATAGACAAGCATAATTAATGAAGCAAAAACTTTTTTTATCAAACAAAATGGGATGGTAGATGGTATTTTAAACAGGAAAATAATTAACTGCACAGCCGTTTTTATACTCACTGAAATTCTATCTGAACAAAACTTTTGATCCAGAGTGTGTATATGTATATATAGAGATTACACAAATTTACTGAACCTAATCGTTTGACTAGGAAATTAACAATTAAAAATAACAAAATGCTAAGAATAAGGTTACAACTAAATTTATTCCATCTTTTCTTAGAAAAACATTTAGTTTTGGGTATTGAAAGCATATTTCTTCAGAGCTCTTTCAATAGCCAAACCTAACTAACTATATATATAAAGACATAATAAAGATGTATAATTCTCCATTCTTTATTCTGGAATTTTATACAAAATACTTCAAAGTGAACTCTGGATTTACCAACTGAATGGGAGTATGATTGTGTTTCTTCTACACAATTCCTAGTGTTTTCTACTGTTCGATATAGTTAGCCATGTTTGGATTACAGGGTGCTCATTAGGTATCTGCCTGGATTTTAAAATTCTTATTCCTTTGTGTTTTATATATATACAGGGATTGGACAAAATAATGGAAACACCTAGCATCATAGTTTTGAAATATCTATAAAACCATCAAAGTCTTGTTTTTTTATTTATTATTAGTGTTGCTTAAAATGTTTTGCTAAAATTGCTGTTTCTTTTCAGATATCATCAGAAAAAGGTAATTAAAATTCATTAAAATGACAGATCTATCAGACTTTCAAAGAGGTTAAATTGGTGGTGCTCATATGGTGGGTGCTAGCATAACAAAAACAGCTGAAATGTTTGGTGTATCAAGAAGTACTGTCTCGTAGGTAATGACAACCTTTGAGAAAGAGGGAAAAACCTCCTCGTTGAAACAAAACTCAGGAAGAAAACCCAAACTTTCAGATAGGGACCATTGAACTCTTACACGAATTGTTAGAAAGGATCACAAAAGTACAGCTCCCAAAATTACAGCAGAGCTTAATGACCACTTCAAGAACCCAGTTTCCACAAAAACTGTTCATCGGGAGCTGCACAAAGCCAGATTTCATGGGAAGGTGCAATCAGAAAACCTCTACTGTCAAAAACAAATGTTGCAAAGCATTTGGAGTGAAGCAAAAACCTACAGAATTGGTCCTTAGAGTAGTGGAAGAATGTTATTTTCTCTGATGAGTCATCCTTTACCTCATTTCTAACCACCGCCCAAGTAAACGTGTAGAGACAGCCAAAAGAAGCATTCGTAGCACAGTCTTCCCTCTTGTCCTTGATGGCTTGGGATAAAAAGTGGCCTTTTCTTATCTTGTGTGAGGAATATCGAATTTCTTCATGCACCACCTGCCTGATAAGAAACTCAGACACTCTCATGTCCCTGGTGATGGACCTGATTGACTTGGAGGGATCATTGTCAATCGTGGCCTGGATCTCACCAACAATTTCAGGAGTTCTTTTCTCATCAGAATGATGAGAGTGAGTTTTCTGAGCTGCTGTACCTTTGTAATCCACATTAGACTTATCCAAACTCTTTCCTAATCCTCTGCACTGTCCTCAGATTGACACCCAAACACTCTGAAATGTTTGTATTGGAGAATCCAGCAGAATACCAAGCAGTACAGCATGTCATTTCCAAATTTCTGGCACAGTGAAATGCGTCATAGTGCTGTTTTTCTCACAGATGGTGCCCAACTGACTCTACTATAATGTATAGTCGACAAAATCAAAAACAATGCACATGCACAAACTAAAACAACAACTATTTACCGATCGCACTGTGTAGGTGTATGTATATATGTATGTATATATATATATATATATATATATATATATATATATAAGGTTGCCAAAGGCAGCCTTCAACTTTTTCTATCCAAAGGATCTTTTTATTTAATATTTACACACCATTATCATTAGCTTTTCTATTTCAAGATCCTAAGTTAGAAAAGAGAATTATTTCACATTCTCTTGAAGTTTCAAAATTCTTATGACATCAACAATAAATGTATATGTCATCCCTGTCATCTTATGTCCATTTTGCTATAAAGGCATGGGTTGGATGAGTCTGTTCCACCACAGCATCTCTCACTTGTCATAGTCTTTCACTCTCTGATACATGCAACAGAGAATAGTTATATTGTCTTTGTTATTTTGTATATTATGCTTCATGGTGATATTTTTAAGAGCAAGAAGCTGTGCTAGCAATAATAATTCTGTATAAAAAAATTGGAACACTAATAAAATTTATTTGCCATAAAGATTGTAGAAAATGATGTTCCTTCACTTTGGTGCTTTGTTTGAAGGTACAGAACTAAGGTGCAGAATCACCAAGCAAGAAGGGTGGTGTTGTGGAAAAGTTGAGAAACTTAGGAAAGAAAAGTGAAAGAAAGTGAAGGTTCATGAAGTTGGATAGGAATTAGATGTGTAAGCATTAAGCTGAAGATATTCCAGCAATAAGTGAGGTTATTCTCAAAAAACTCTTCAACCTCCAGATTATTGACTATAAACAAACTGACTTCTAAGAGGCAAAAAATAAAACAGAGTGAGATGGTAAAAATTGAACTAAAATCAAATCAAGTTATGCACCGGAAGCTTACCCTCACTTGAAGATCCTCACATACACACACACACACACACATATATTTGAAAGTCTTTGCGAATTACTTAATACAGTTTTTGAAGTGTAAAGGTGATTTTTTTCAAAATTATTTTTTAAAGGAAGGTTATGAGATCTTTTATGAGGATATTACTAACCTTTTTGGGGAATAAATTTTTTTCTAGTGTGTGAGTTCTTTCATTTAACCTTTTCAAACACACATGCTCTTAAAGAGGAAGCTGTTATACATGTAGTTGTGAAAATCCTGCCAAAACTAACCTCACCTGTACTAGTGCTGCATAAAAAGCACTGAGGCCACTCTGTGGAGTGGTTGGTGTTAGGAAGGGCATCCAGCCATAAAATCCCTGCCAAAACAGACACAGTAGCCTGGGGTAGTTTTTTTAACCTGGCTAACTCCTGTCAACAGTCCTACCCATGCATGCATGGAAGATGGATGTTAAACAATGATGATGATATATATATCTGAGAAGACATGTCAAACTAAGTCAAACAGTAGTCATGGCCAGGGTTGGCGACATATGTAAATCACTTATGCTGGTGACACATGAAGGGCACTCGTGTTGGTGACATGTAAAAGGCACCTGTACTGGGGACAGATAAAGACACCCAATACACTCCATAGAATGGTTGGTGTTAGAAAGGGTATCCAGCTGTAGAAACCAAGTCAAAACAGACTGGAGCTTGGTGCCGCTCTCTGGCTTACCAGCTCCAATCAAACCAGCTTACCCATGCCAGGATGGAAAGCAAATGCTAAATGATGACAATACACTTACACACATGCAAACACACACACACACACACACACACACACACACACACACAGTTGTATATTTTTACCTTTTGGAGGTGGGGTATAAATAAATTTATATTTATAGACTCTAGAAAATGAGAAATTGGGATGATATTCTGGGTTGGTAAATTTCTTAACATAAGTCTGAAAATTTTGGAAAAGTTCATATGCCACAGGGAGATGAGAAACTTGATGTCTGAGCAAACCTCTCCTTCTCCAAGATTCTCTTTTCCCCATGGCATGCATTTATCAACAAAGAATTTATTTTTCTGTTCCCCTCACCCTCTTTTTCAATGCATGTGCACATGTGAACTAAGGTCATTTCTCTCCTGGAATAGCAGGTTAGTGATAACAGACTTAAATGAATTCTGTATGTTGCCATAATACAAACAATGTTGATGTTGCTAGCCTTTAAAATCTTTATGTGTGTGTACATCCACATACATGCTGGTATGACTGTAAATATGTGTTGTGTACATGTGTAGCTTTGTTTCCATCAAAGTACACATTTATATATATATACATATACATACACACACATTCATACTAATGTATACACACACACAAAGAAAGTTAGTAGCAAAAGACAGCTGTGACCACATGTCTATCTGTTTATCTATAGATGTGTTTGTGTGTTATTTTGCTTATTGTTTTTCAAAAAAGCAGCAATATGATCAAAGTCATTCTCACTCTGCTAGGAATAATCACCAAATCTTCAAGAATTCAGCCTATAGCATCTTAGAGAAGGACAAACAGGGTAATATAATCCTGGGTTGCCTGCTCCTAGAAAAATATGAGATGGTCACAGCTGGAATCTCTCTCTCTCCTATAATCCAAATCACTATATATCAAAGCCCATGTCATAGCCAAATCACTATCTTTAAGATAGCATGTTAGTACTAGTGAGAACTCATCCAAATTTACACACTTTAGAATCATCAAGCCTGTAAATTTTAAACAGTGCACCATGCACAGAGCTAACTGCAGGGACTATCTAAGTGTCCCACAGATTAAAAAAATGCATGATTTAAAGCTTTAGCAAATCCCTACCAATACTCAAGCATCTTGAAAAATGTTCTTCGTATGATGGACAAAACAAGGCGACTAATTATCAAACTCTCATTTGTTTCCAAGCAAAGTAATATTTCCCAGTGACCAGATATGTTTTTACAAAATATTGGAAATGAAAGCCCTTCATTTACAACAATCATGCAAAATTAAGACAAGGGGACACTTACATACATATAATGATGGACCCTCCCGTCAAAGGTGATGCAGGAGCATTCAGCTTTTGCCAAACAACCAGCACAAATGATTTGTTTATAGTGATCAAGTGTTTCTGCCACACATTAGCTCATTCTCTCCATCAAATCGATGTTGTCTGAACAGATGCACAATGTACCAAACATCAGGTGTCAAAATGACCACAGAGCAACGTGAGTGAAGTGTTTTGCTCAAGAACACAATGCACCATCCAGTTTGGGAATTGAAATCATGATCACTAGATCACGAGTACAACACCCTAACCACTTAGCCATGCACCCAATTTCAGTTTCTATCAACCAAACCTACTTTGGTCATCCTAGGACTATAGTACAAAACATTTGCCTAGAGCAACACAATCTCAAAAAAATCAACAAAACCACTGCTCTTAGCTGTCTTTTAAGGACTGAGTCTTTTATACAACCATCTTTAGTGTAGAACAACTAACAGCTTCAGAAAAAACAATATGGCCATCCTCAAAATATTGCTTTCCAAACTGCTAGCTTTATGCCACAAAACTTACATCTACAATCTCATATAGTAGATTCACACCCCTCTGTGTGAGGTCCAAATAAAGCATTAATACCAATTTATCTACTCTATTCAGAAAAATCAACAGCCTATTATTGTGTCTTGAATATACATAGTCACACCCTTTTAGTTACTGGTGGTTACTCTCTTCCCAGGGTAACTTGCTCTTTTAGTAAAATATCCATGAACAACTCACATTCCAAGTAAAATTCCAAAATCAAGGAAGATATACATAAGGAACAATTCAGTTATTGTGTATCTCATTTCAGATTATTTGAATAATATTTACTCCATTATGCAAATCAAAATTTCATTGCCCTGAAGAACACAGAAACAATATACATTAAAAAATTTTTTTTTAAGTCAAAATAACAAAAACAAACATAGCAATCCCCTCCCTATCCTCTCTCACACAGACACTTATTCACACACACACAAATTCATATATAGAGCTATCATCATTGTTTGCTACCATGATGGCTCCTTTCATTCTTCAATCCCAGAAGGACACCTAATATCTTTTCAATGAATTCAACTCTATTAGATACCCAGAAAAGTTCTTTCTCCTTCCAAAAAATAACCTCACTCTTCTCTACTTCTTAAGGTCAAGATAAGTTGATATCCATATTATGATCTTCACACAAAATGCCTAGAGAATATTTTCTGAGACCCAAAACTTTTTCTTTTTTCAACCACTATTTCAATAATATAGGGATAAAACATTGTAGTTTTATGTTTTACATTCAGTTCTGCTCTAATAGTGGAAACACAAGCCAAATGATTCAAAGGGGAATTCTATCTGACAACTGGGACTGAACTAGCTTCGTCTGCTTAACCAAGCCAAACTGACATTTAGTTTATATCAAATAATAACAACAACAACAACAACATTTTAGTTTTTAAATACTGAAAAAATAAGAAAAATAAATGAGTTTGAAATAAATTGGTTGCTGCCACATTAGTTGATTAATGATCATTGCTAAATTTCTTGAAATGGTTAATCAGTTAATCCTCTGGTTGACTACTGAACAGTAGCAATTTTGGAAATTCTATTTAATTTAAACCATTTAAACACCATCAAGGAAAAATAAAATTGGTGAAATGTAGTTGTAATTAAATAGCTGTAGACAGCTGTGTAGTCAGCTGTGTGATGTAGACTTAAGTCACAGACACAGAACTAACCAAATTCTCATCACAAAGGGTGAAATTTTAATGAATTAAAATTCCTTGGTTTATTCAGTGAAGTAATGCTCGTATCTACTTTACTGTTAAGTTTTTATCTGCAGGAGTCCCTGAGCACTTTCCCACATATTTTATGAAGTTACTATACCACGCAGTGTTCACTCCTGGCAAACCTATATCTCTCTAATCTCGTTAGACTTTGCCTGCTGATGAGATCTAATAATACTGAAATGAGTCTGGTGTTTTCCTCCTTTACTTCTTGCACTAATTTTTTTTCTCTTCTAAATTATCTTTTTTTTGTTTTTGTTTTGTCTTCAGGTTTGAATATCTCATCGCCAATAATGTTATAATGCCTTTGTGATTTGCACAAGGGTGTAGGAATAGTATCACCCATATAAATATTTGGATATGGTTATCTAGAATAACCTTTCACAGAATTATTATGTTCACACAGAACATGTTCTGTACTATGCTAAACGTAAGTATGATATTAAACTAACACAGTAATCCAATATGGACAATCATCACCATCAACTGCTGACAGTTCACACAGTTTCTTTACTTTATTGAAATGCATCAGTCCACTTTTGGTCATGTGGGGGTGGTTAGGATCTTTTCACAACAGTTTTCCATATATGGAGTTCATTATTCTGAGTTGTTGTTGCCCCAAGTGAAACCTCATCCAGCAGACCTCTATGATCAAAGGAAATCCAGTCCTGATCATCCCCATTTTTTTTTTAAAGAAGTATGATGTACATCAGAACTAGATTATTCAATGTGTCTTCCTCAGTGTTTGAGACTCTAAGATGATTGTATACTAATCAATATCACTATTTTTGGTTTATTTCTCTATATTCTAAGTACAATATGCTTTCCTGAGATGATCAAATACAATCAAAACACACCTGATGCTTTCAACAGCTGACTTTAATGACAAGAGCCAATTCCAACATCATCATCTTTATTTTCAAAAAATTTCAAATAATTTTGCTCAATTTATTTCCCTTACTTGTATTTTTATATGTTATATGTAGTGGAGAGCTTTAATCTACATACCACACTAATAATCTGAGATCTTACTGTCTATTTAGTATGCAAAACATACCCCTGAAGCATTTTCACTAAGTTATATTTTGTGTATAATAATAAAATTAGTGTTAACAGAGCGCAACAAAAACTTTAATCATGTAGTGATGAAAAAAACATGAGCTTAAAGGCTGATATTATTTTAATCACTTCTGAAAGTATTGGTTACATCTCAGAAGTATAGAACTATATCTTTGGACATGTTTCAGATGCCTTAACTGGTACTGATAAGAGAAAGTCACTAAGTAAGCATAAAGTGTTGTACATGAGATGAATTTTTTTTTAATGTATACATTGTTAGTTTAACGAGCAAAATAGAAAACTAAAAAGGAAGAATATTTAAAATGATACTTAGTAATAGATGACAAAATATTGGGATTTGTGGTTTAGTCCCAGTTTAGTTTTGATGAAGTGAAGGCACAATGGCCCAGTGGTTAGGGCAGCGGACTCGCGGTCATAGGATCGCGGTTTCGATTCCCAGACCAGGCGTTGTGAGTGTTTATTGAGCGAAAACACCTAAAGCCTCACGAGGCTCCGGCAGGAGTTGATAGCGAACCCATGTATTCTTTCACCACAACTTTCTCTCACTCTTACTTCCTGTTTCTGTTGTACCTGTAATTCATCAGAGCCAGCCTTGTCACACTGTGTCACGGTGAATATTCCCGAGAACTACGTTAAGGGTACACGTGTCTGGGGAGTGTTCAGCCACTTGCACGTTAATTTCACGAGCAGGCTGTTCCGTTGATCGGATCAACTGGGACCCTCGACGTCATAAGCGATGGAGTGCCAACAACAGTTTTGATGAATGAAAGGTGTGTCAGCTGTGACAGCCTTTTTTTTTTTTTAACCCTTTAGCATTTAAACTGGTCATATCCAGCTCAAATATCCTATCTGTTTTATGTTCAAACCAGCCAGTTTCAGCCCCTAATACCTATCCTAGAATGTCATTCTAAAAATATGCAATCACATCATCAAAATCTCAAAGCTATGAGAAAATGCATGATTAATCCTTTAGTATTCAGATTACTTTATCAAATATGATGCTTATTTAATCACACTGTTATCAATTAAAGATAATGTGTGGTTTGAAATGAGAGATTTGGTTGATATTTCTAGCAGCTGGAGTAACCAACTAGAAATTTCTTCACCAAGCAAACAAACTTGGTATAAATAAGGGTATCAAAGTGTTTGATAGATTTGTTTTATGGTACTAGGAAAGGAATAGTTAGGGACATAAACAATACACAAACACATTTTTATAGAGGCAATGCTGAAGGACAATAATGATGGATAATCAAGCCTTTTCCCTGAAGTGGTTTGTAATATTCAGGCTACAAGTTCTAACAGATTCACAAATTTGGTTTGCCAGGAATTTATCAACAATGCACCCACATACTCGGAGAAAACACGTTATAAATATACAGAGAGAGTGGGGGGAGTGGACATACCGAATTGATAAATTCTTGGCAAACCAAATTTATAAGTCTGTTTGAACTGATTCACTTATATTGCAAATGACTTTGGGGAAAACTTCTCTTTTTCTTGAAAATTATAAATATCATGTATGTAAAAATGTGTGTGTGTGTGTGTGTGTGTGTGTGTGTGTGTGTGTGTGTGAGTAATTCTGAAAATACTAACTATACTTCATCACTACCAGCCTATATATATATATATATATATATATATATATATACACACATATAACTACTTATATATAAATATATATATGTGTTACAAGTGTTATCATGAGCAAATTAAAGAGTACTCGCTACATGTGGTAGATTGCCGCATAGTAATCTGTTGCTGCATGGCTTACATTTTTCCTGTTTCTAGCCAAAAAATTTGCATATAGCAATTATCAGACGGATTTGAAAATTAAGAACCTACATTTCAAAAATCATTCTGATGATTGCTATATGCAAAATTTTTGCTACAGACAGGAAAATTTAAGTCATAAAACAGTAGGTTAATAAATACTACTATACCGCAATATATATATATATATATATATATATATATATATATATATGGCAATATTCTGAAAGAAGTAGCAATCATATATATATATATATATATATATATATATATATATATATATATATATATATAACTACATATATGCAGTATGACAATATTCTGAAAAGCAGCAGCAATCATCATATATATGTATGCATATATGTGTGTACATGTGCATATATATGTGTGTGTGTGTGTATATGTATGCATATATTAATATGTATATGCGTGTGTGCATATATATATGTGTATATGTGTGTGTGCATATATATATATATATATATATATAAATTTGCTTCACACATGTTTAAATGCATGAATAAAATAAAAAAGAGCAGGATACATGGTGAGCAAGCAAGGGGGAGAGGGGGGAAATAGTTTTGTTCAATTAAAGAGAGTAGTAGCGTAAATGAAAAGTATTCACGTCATATAAGAAATGTCAGTTGAATGAGGATTTACTGTTAACATGAGACAAACTCAAATGGTATTTAATTGGAATACTGTCTGTCAGTGACAAATTATTATCACTTTCAAATTTACCGAAAGCTACCAAGCAATAGCTACAACAGTGACATACCAACAACTATTACTACTACTATTACAAGTATTAACATATCATCATTGACAACAACAATGAAAAAAAAAAAAAGATGGCTCAACAACCAACAATGATGACAATATGACGAACAACAACAATAGCAATGATGATATAGTAACAATAATATCAGTGACAACAAAAGCAACAATGACGTGACATAACAATAAACCAGTTGTAAGAATTAGTTACTTAAACATGAAGTCTTTGATTGTAATGGGTGAGGCTAGAAATTTAAGATATGACATTCAGCAAAAGCCTGCAAAGGAGCATCTGCATAGTCACTGAATCTGCTAGAAATAGCAACCAAATATTCCCTCAAGCTGCTCCCTACAGCCTTAATGAAAAGAAAGGGCACATTTGAAAATGTACTCATGAGAACTACACATAAGCAAGGAAAAAATAAAATATAAAAAACAAGATGGTCATGCAGAGTTGACTTGTTTTTGACCATAAATGTACTTGATCAAGGTCTGATCTGAGGTTAAACAACAATAAAGAACCAACAAGCAATCTACATGGTCACATGACTTGTTAGATATTATTTTACAGCTATTGTTAATTTGTTGCTGAATGAAAGCCTCATCATGTCATTGCCAGCTTATCTATGCTGGTTTTAGGTCTATCTGTGCATGCTGGCCAATTGTGGGTTCCATAAGGTGCTCTCATGGTCAATTCATTAGCCCTGGCTATCAGTAAATAAGGTGAAATGTGAACTCAGAACATAACAAACTGCAATATATAGTGCAATGCTTCTCGTCCAATGCTCTAACACTCCGTCCCCCACACCTAACTGAAATGGTACTTTATCAACCCTTGAAAGGATGAAAGGCAAAGTTAATCCCAGCAAATTTGAACTCAAAACACACAGCCAAAATAAATACCACAATACATCCATTCTATCTAATTGCCAATTTGCTGCTGCCATAACAGCTAGACATAGCAGCAATTTCCCTCAAGTCCCATCCAACTACCTAATCCTTTCTACTATAGGCACAAGGCCTCAACCATTGGGGGCAGGGGCTTGTCAATTACATCGACCCCAGTGCTCAACTGGAACTTATTTCATTGACTCTGAAAAATGAAAGGCAAAAGTCATGCTCGGTGGAATTTAAACTCAAAATCTAAGGACAGACAAAATGCCCCAAAACATTAAATCCAGCAACTTAATAAAAGATGATCTTTAAGAATATATCATAGTTGTAGATATATGATGCCAAGATGAGATGGTCATGAATGGAATGCAATCTGAGTTGACGAAATGTTAAACAATAACAATCACATCCATAATAAATATTAGTAAGAAATGTAGCTATGGCAGTCACAGCAGGATTGCTTCACAGTTTGTATTTTACCTTTGGGAGCTGGAAAATACATCTGGGCTCAGTCTTGCTAGAGTAGATCTATGATGAAAGACATTCCAGCCATGACTATCCCATCTTTTGTCTCAGATTGAGGACATTATCCAGTATGTCCTCAAGTAGCCAATTTCGAGAGAGAGAGAGAGAGAGAGGAAAGGAAAATGGAGAGAGGAGAAATCAACTCCAAAACTTGACTGTTACTTTATTTTATCAGCCTTGAAAGGGTTGAATGGAAAAATTGGCCTTGGCAGAACTTGAACACAAAAAGTAGAGAGCTGGAACAAACACCACAAGGTATTCTATCCAATGCCTTGACAACTCAGCCAATTCATCACCTTTACAAAGCCAATTCATCACCTTATAAAGCCAATTCATCACCTTTATAAAGCCAATTCATCACCTTTATAAAGAAGGTATAATTCATCTTGAACTACACAATGCAATATGTCCTACCTTATTTTAAGACAGTAAGGTATGATTCGAAAGAGGTCTTATTACCATTTACAGCAGGTTGATTTTAAACAGTCATTGCTTGTTTATGAAGTCAAACATATGCTAATATTAGTAGTGTATTCTTTTATTCTTTTACTGGCTTCGGTCATTTAATAGCAACAATGCTGAGATACTACCTTATATGAACATATATTTGGTATATAGTGACAATGCAACTGTTGCATATACACTCACACCTGCTAGAATCCTATAAAGTTTTTTAACCTACAAGAAATAACAGCTACAAATCATAACCTTCAATATCAAAAAAAAAAAATAATAAACACATTAGATATTGTAGCCTTAGATACATTTAGTCTGAAAATAAGTTGGGATAGTCATGACTGGAATGATTTGATGATAGGACTGTTTGTTTATGACTCACCTAGGGCTAAACAACAAACACTCCAAGCCCATAGATAACTCTGTGTCTTCTTGTCTTACCTGTGCTAAAGCACAGTGAAATTTGAAGGATAATTAGTTGTTATTTGTAGCAACAAATGAGACCACATAGATGCCCTCTTGAGAGTAAATGCAGACAAAAGAAGTAGTAAAAGTGCTAAGGGTGATTCCTGTTATTTGTAGAGTTATTTGGGCACCAATTAATACTTTAACCTTATGTACTCTATAACTATGGTAACTTGGCTTACCAGAAGCCGTGAATCTCTAAAACTATTCTTATAGGAGTTAAACTCAGCAGTGAGAAATTTCTAGCAAGTCAAACAGAATGCAGAAACTCACATGCTGGTTCCTCCCACTTTATATTCAATAATTTAATACACTTGGAATACATTAACCCATGTATGTCTTCTTAAAACGGTAATGTTTTAAGCCATGACCATTCCACTTTTTAGACAAGAATAATGAACATTGGACAACATTATCAATTGTGGCCTTTTTAAAGGTGGTAGAATTTAGTTTAATAGTGTTTTGACTGCTACTTCTAGCAGGTTGAGTAACTATGTAGGAGCACCCTTATTGGTTTGTATTATTTGTTTCTTGCAAAGAAGTAGATAAGCAGACATGTTAAGAGTACCCAACAAAAAGCTTTGCACTATATAATCACAACCTTTTAGATTCTAAGTTCAAATCCAGCTGAGGTCAACTTTGTGCCTTTCATTCACCCAGGGTCAATAGAGTACAAACAAGTGAAGTACTAGTGTGAATATAATTGATAAGCTCCAGGCTCCAAATATGTTGTCTTAATTCAAATTAAGAAACTGAGGAAAAAAAAAACTAAGGACAAAGTTGCCAGCTAGAAAATTCCTCATACTGGTACCAATCATGAGAAAACTAACTGGAATATATTAGTGTCCGATGAGAGAATAACCAGTCACAGACCAAAGTCGCAAGAAGATAATTATGTAATAGTTTACAGTACAGGCTCCTGTAGTGTTAATCCTAGCAATCATAAGATGGATTTAAAATGATGGTTCTTAATTTTCAAATCCATTTGATGATTGCTAAATGACAGTTTTTTTTTTGTTTTTTTCTAGACATGAAACTTAGAATGGTTGTTAAACATCTTCCACTGATAGCTTCTCTTCAGCAGTTGTGTTCTTGGGAAGTATTATAAGCAAGGAACAGTGCAGTAATGTCTTAGTGATCAAGAACGTGCAACGCTGCAGATAACCAATACAACTAGCAAGATAAGGCAATGAAGGAGCCTTTATGCAGTTACTTACTAGAAATAACAACCTAATCTATCCCAAATCAAACTCTACTTTCCTACAAAAGAAATGATACAATGGATACTCTTTTACTTGTTTCAGTCATTTGACTGCGGCCATGCTGGAGCACCACCTTTAGCCGAGCAGATCGACCCCAGGACTTATTCTTTGGAAGCCTAGTACTTATTCTATCAGTCTCTTTTGCCGAACCGCTAAGTTACGGGGATGTAAACACACAAGCATTGGTTGTCAAGCGATGTTGGGGGGACAAACACAGACACACAAACATACACACACGCACATATATATATATATATATATATATATATATATATATATATATATATATATACGACAGGCTTCTTTCAGTTTCCGTCTACCAAATCCACTCACAAGGCTTTGGCTGCCCTGAGGCTATAGTGGAAGACACTTGCCCAAGGTGCCACGCAGTGGGACTAAACCCGGAGCCATGTGGCTGATAAGCTACTTACCACACAGCCACTCCTGCGCCTATATAGAATAATATAGATAATTTTAGATATATTGTTTGAATAAAAGATGAGATGATCACATCTAGAATAAGTCTGCTTGATCAGAGGATAAACAATAACACGTACTAAGGATCAAATGAGTGTACCTTTTTAATCCTATTCAACTTAGTTTTGCTTTGGCATGGCTATTGTTTCACTAACAGGAGAAAGGGGGAGAAGGCATGTGAGGGAGGGAGGAAGCATGGGAGGGAGGCATATAATATCGTCTGCACTATTTATTGCCACAACTAATTTATAGATTTCTTAAATTAATTATTGAAAATTAAAAATTTAATTAGATTATTAACTTCATGTTTTGTATTTTTTTTTTCATTAAAATATCAACTAGTTTATTTTTCATTATATGAAAATATATAGATTTTACAGGATATTTTTTATGAAACAAGTGAACTTCCACATAGTTGTCGATCCTGCCTCGTTTAGTGTAAAAATAAATTAATAATACGAGCAGCCAAATCCCCTCAGATTACAACCTACTGTATCAGAAACAGATAGACACTTTGGATAAAAATGCCCACAAATATTCAAAGGCTAAAAAAAAGATGTGATGGCCATAACTGGAAGAAAAAACAGAGAAACAAAGGCAGAAAAGTAACTGGCCAGAGAGTGCACAGTTAGAAATGACCTGGAGTTAAACACGAACATCATCATCATTGTTTTAATGATCAATTTCCTATGAAGAATTTGTTGAGGCAGATTTTCTATGGCTTGATGCCCATCTTGTTGCCAACCCTCACCTGTTTCCAGGTAAGGTAACATTCCCCCATGCTAAGCCATGTCTTCATGGAAGATTGGAGATGAAGGACACTGCTTGCATGACAGTGACACACATTTACAACTACCACATGATACAGTTCTATATTTAAGAGATGAGGAATTATTTACATTATTTACATTATTTACATTTGACGGATATTCGTCAAATGTAAATAATGTAAATATTTGACGAATATCCGTCAAATGTAAATAATGCAAATAATGTACCACATGATGTCGAGACAGGGGCACAGCAACACACACACACAAACAAGACAGGCTTCTCTGTTTCTGTCAATGAAATCCACTCACAAGGGTTTGGTTAACCAAGGGCTATAAGAGATTACACTTGTCCTAGGTGCCATGCAGTGGGACTGATCCTGAAACCATATGGCTGGGATCAGTGGATTGCTGTGCAAGGTGACTATTTCAAAGGAGATGACATTAAAACTTAGGTAAATAAATTATTTTTCATTAAGCATAACTAGTCTGGGAACCTTTTGATACTACCTCGTATATATATATATATATATATATATATATATATATATATATATATATATATGTTAAATCTCTGAACGAGGTATTAACAGTAACTGCACGACAAGGTGAAGTATATTTGCCTCTTTGCTGGAGGAGATGTTCTCCTGGGCTAAAAGCAACAGTAACATCCACCCTTAGGGGTCAGCCGCATTTAAGTGGCAAATATACTTCACCTATATATATATATATACTTTTCTTTTTAAGTCATTGTATTGTGGCTATGCTGCAACACTACCTTGAATTTTCAGTTGATCATATTAACCCCAATACTTATTTCATCATGAACCCGATACCAAGTTCAGATATGCTTGACACATATTTGAACCGGACAAATTTATATTTGTACACATCACTGCTTAGCACTTCTAATCCTATTTCATCATAACTATTTTAATGATCTCATTTATCATTATCATCATTTAGCATCTGTATTCCATGCTGGCGTGGGTTTGATAGTTTGAGAGGATCCAACAGGTCAGCAGACTGACGAACTCCAATGTCGGTTTTGGCATAGTTTCTGCAGCTTGATGCCCTTCCTAATGCCAACCACTTTGCAGGGTATACCAGGTATTTTCATATCTATTTACCAAAAGGCTGTTACCATTTTTTTTACATAATACCACCAGATTATACCAATAAACACAAACAAAAACACAGATGCACATACATCTATGAATGGGTGAATGGAAGGCTAGATAGATATAATGAGATTCCTCACTGTTGCTTTCCACCAAATTCTACTCATGATATATGGTCATTCCAAGGATGTAGTAAAAGATACTTTCCCCAAGATGCCACACAGTGTAATCAAATCTGCAATCACAAGGCTGTGAAATAAACTTCTTAACCACACAGCAATACCCACGCCCATGTTTTCCTTTCTTTTTCTGATAGTTTATCTGATTTGCGACATTGTTTGTGTGATTGCTTGCTGCCTCTTCAGAACCAATCAATTGAATATATGCATTGAAGAGAGTGACTATAAAATGTTTTATAGCAATCTAAGCAGAGAAGCTTTGATCATGTACAAAGTAATGTATGTGCCACTGAGCAGAGATTGGCAGTGCGATGACGCTCCATTACTTGGCAAGGTCACAGACATTATCAAATATTAACATAGATTGCAGACTACGATGTAGAAGATGTTATGTGAAGCAGACAAGCACTGATTATGAAGGGTTAGGGTTAGGGTTAGAGAGAGAGAAAAAAAACGAATGAGGGAGAGAGAGTAGAGACACCCTTGGAGGATTTGCTTAGTGGCATTTATTCCTAGCTTACCTCACACACATACAAACTTACATCATACATACATATATATATATATATGAAGAAAATTTTCCACACAGACAACATACACATGTGTAATGTTATAATGAATATCTTATATGCATACAATTATGTATCCATACCAATCTTCCTAAATCTCAATAGTTATTTTTCCGACTTGTCTATCGTTTTACTATTTGGGGTATAGGGTTGTGTGTGTGTGTATGAGAGAGAGAGAGAGAGAAAGAGAGAGAGAGAGAGAGACTGTGTGTTCACATCCTGAGTGAAATACTGAAATATATGATGTGTGATACAAAGGAAAGTGAAAAAAAAAAAAAGGAAATGTAAAAAAAAAAAAAAAGGAAAAACTGCCTACAGAAATATTAAGCCAAATAGTCAAGAGGGTCAGTTGAATTATTGATAATAAAAATATATATAAAAAACAGTTAACAAATCAAGCATGCAAACTGAAGCCACGTTGACTGGAACTAAGGATTTGGCATTTTTCCCCCTTTGCAATTATATATATATATATATATATATATATATATATATATATATAACACATACATCCACACACAAAGATATACACACTTGCACACACATACACACATATATATGTATGTACATATACATACATAGTGTATGTCTATTATATATACAATGATGTATGTTTGCATGTAAGTATGAATATATTTAAATAGAACTACATGGATACATACATAGATACATGTAGAAATATACATGAATACATTTAAACAAAAATACACACACAAACAAACTCACGCAATGAGAATTGAAAGATGAGGTTAGACAGGGAAGAACTGAAGAAAAGGCACTACAAAAATGGGAAAAAAAAGAAGGAAATCTGAGAAAAGATGACTGAAGTTAGGATAATTGTCTGTGCGAGTTTGTAATGATAAGGATAAGGATGTTGATGATATTAATGAGGATGTTATCAATGATGACAATGGCGATAATGATGTTAAGAATGATGACGACAATGAGATATTATCAATGTTCATTACAATGATGATTATGGTATTGGTGATAATGATGATGATGATGATGTTGTTGATGACAATGTTATCAACGATGATGATAGTGCCACAAATTAAATACTGTTTAATTTTGTGTTTTTCGGGAAATTTATTGAAATGAAATTCAAAGAAAGAAAATAAAAACAAGACACAAAGAACTGTGGCTGTTTGATATGGTAGACAGAATGATACGAAATTCTGGTCTTCAAAAGGTTTGAGTAATCATACTGTATTAATGTACTGGATAACAATGGTGTGTAGGGTACAGTCATGTCTATGTGATTAAGAATTCGTTTTGCAATCACATAGTGAAGGCACATGGTTCAGTGATTAGAGTGTTGGGCTCACAATCATGAGTTAGTGAGCTCGATTCCTGGACTGGGCTGTATGTTGTGATCTTGAGCAAGACACTATTTCACGTTGGTCCAGTTCACTCAGCTGTAGAAATGAGTTGCAATATCACTGGTGCCAAGCTGTATCAGCTTTTGTTTTTCTCTTGGACAACATTGGTGGCATGGAGAGAGGAGGCTGGTATGCATGGGTGACTGCTAGTCTTCCATAAATAACCTTGCCCAGACTTGTGCCTTGGAGGGAAACTTTCTAGGTGCAATCCCATGGTCAGTCATGACCAAAGAGGGTCTTTACCATTTTACCCTTAGGTCTGATCCTGCTGCACATCACCTTGATCAAGTAAGTGCCTTCTACAATAGCCTTGGGTTAAGCAAAACCATCATCATCATCATATAACATCCATTTTCCATGCTGGCAAGGCTGGAAGTCACACCAGATTCCATTGTTTGTTTTGGTCATGTTTTTTACAGTTGGATGTCCTTCCTAATGCTAATCACTTTATAGAGTATATTGGGTACATTGTATGTGGCACCAGCACCAGTGACTGTTACAAGACACTGGCACCAACAAGGTCATCAAGTACCTTACAAGACAAAAAACCCTCAACTGGGGGGGAGGAGTATTATTGAAGGGTGCGTTAATTGGGAGATCAAAAGGATAGAAGGACAGCAGATACATGAATACCCCAGTTGGAAAAGGAGAGTGAGTTAGAGAGTAAGATAAAGAGAGTAATAGTGACAGAGATGCTGGCAAAGATGTGTCGGGACATTGGGAGTGGAAAATAAGTGAGGTGATATAGAAGTTTGGACTGTGTGAACAGGGAGGATTGAGGTGACTGTAGTCAATTATGGTGAGAAATATAGGAGAAACTCAGGGAGGTAGGGGTTGTGGTAGATATGTGAGGGCAATGAGGGTGATAGCAGGTAAGCAAGATATCAATGATAGAGAACAGTACTAAAGGGTGGGGAAAAAAGACAGAGAAAGGAGGTGACTGATGGAGACAGTGGGCAGGGGAAGACAATGAGAAATGAAAGTGGCTTGTGGTGGTGGGGAAAGGTAACTGAAAAAGCCAGTGGGGGCGGATATAGTATGTGACTATTCTGCTTTCAGGTAATAGAGAAATGATGGGTATCAGGGGATTAAATATGGGGGGAAAGATTGATGGAGTAGAGAGGATGGAGAAGGGGGGGGGACAAAACTCCTGACAGACAAGCATTATCAAGGTGGTTTTAGGATATCAATTCTGCTGTGGTGGACAGATCTTCTTGAGTTAAAGCAAGGTGCCAGATATCATTGTCCTTTATCATCTCCTTTGCAATGCACCAGTGTCTTGAGATCAGCTTTCAAGGCTGTCCCATGTCTTCTTGGGTCTCCTTCTTCCACAAGTTCTGTCCATTCATACACATCATATGATCAAACTAGCACAATCTTCTCTCTTGCACATTGCATCTAATTCCTCTTATGCCTAGTTTTTCTTTCGATGCACTAGTCACAAGTGTACCCTGACACTACACAACCAGTGGAGCATACCAGCTTCTTTCCTCTCTAGTCTTCGCATTTCTTCTGCATTCAGGGTTCACACTTCACTATCATGTAGCATGGCAGTCCATACACATGCATCATACAATCTTCATTTCACTCAGAGAGAGAGGGAGTGAGTGAGAGAGACCTTTGGTTGCCCACAGAGATAAAAATTCTCTGAACTCTCTACGTCCTATTCTTATTTTAGTAATTACATTTTTTATGCATCCTCCAAGCAGAAACTGTGTGGAAGCCTATTTAATGGACTTCAATGGACTGTTCCTGTGGATCAGTTTAACACCACCATCACCTGGTCCTTAGATGCATTTTAGTGGAATCAATTCCATTGCAAGTATGGCTTCCTCTGCCATTCTGTCGAAAAAGGTTGCGGGTGCTGCCCTTTTTCTCTTGACAAAGTTAGTTCTGATTTAAGTTGTGTTCATCATCATCATCATCCTTTAACGTCCTCCTTCCATGCTGGCATGGGTTGGACGGTTTGACAGGAGCTGGCCAGGCAGAAGCCTGTGCCATACTTCTATGTCCGTTTTGGCACACTTTTTATGGCTGGATACCCTTCCTAACACCAGCCACCACCTAGAATGGGCTGAGTGCTTTTTATGTGGCACTAGCACAGGTGAGGTCAGTTTTGGCATGGTTTTTACAGCTGGATGCCCTTCCAAATACCAATGACTTTACAGTGTGGACTAGATGCCATTCAAGTGGCACCTGCCCTGGCAGGGTCACCAAGTAACTTTACAAAACCAGCAAGAATATTTGGATGGGGTGATTTTGTGTCAGATGATGAATGGTTTGTGTGTGACAGAGGGAAATATTTTTTGTTTATTCAATGATCAGCCATCTAAAGCATAAATATGTAAGTTAGGTTATCTACTACAATGCTAGCCAAATTTAAGACTGCTTTATATAACAACAGCTGATCTATGTTATTGATTGGTGGAAGAAGATGAGAACATCTATGAGGAGTGATCAACAGAGTGTGAAATGATGCATTTGAGACTTACTCTTTCCCCCCCATACATCAATATCATAGAAAAACTGTTTTACATTCTTATCTTACATTCAGCGAGGCTTTGTAATGTTTAAATTAATTTCAGTTTTCTGATTTGATTTATGCTGTGTAGTGCATAAAATGGATATTCCATAAAAAATATATTTAAAAAGATATCCCTGCCTGTCATGTGGGAGACTTGCATTAATTGGGGAGTCATTGTGGTCAAGTGGTTAAGGCGGTGGA
Organism: Octopus bimaculoides; assembly: GCF_046866305.1. Taxonomy (NCBI): domain Eukaryota; kingdom Metazoa; phylum Mollusca; class Cephalopoda; order Octopoda; family Octopodidae; genus Octopus; species Octopus bimaculoides. The sequence continues at coordinate 16,685,896 of NC_142940.1, read as the reverse complement.
TTCCCTGCATAGGTTCAAATCCTATCGATGATGGTTAATAGTGCTTGCTTATATGTACAGTCATGGTTATGTGGTTAAGAAGCTTGATTTGTAAACAAGTAGTTTCAGGTTCAGTTCCACTGCACAGCACTTTGAGCAAGTGTCTTCTATTATAGCCCCAAGCCAATCAATACTTTGTGAGTGAATTTAGAAAGAGAAACTGTGAGGAAGCTCATCTATATAAATGTGTGTGTATGTTCCCCCACTGCTTGACAGCCAGCATTGGTTTGTTTACATCCTCATAACTTAACAATTTGACAAAAGAGACTGCTGGAATAAGTACCAGACTTTAAAAATATTGGGGTCAATTTATTTGACTAAATAGAGGTTCTCCACCATTTTTTTTTATCTATGGATCCCTTTGATTAATATTTTATTCTGGTGGATCCCCATAACCAATCAATGTTAAAAACAAATTTTATAGAAACTTCAAAATTCCTATTTTGTTTTCCACACATTCACTTGTGTAGGTTGAACTAAGTAAAATGTCAGAGAAAGAAACCTAGCTGTTTCTTGCAATACATACCAATACATACATCTAAAGTAAAATGTTTCCAGGGGCCCTTAGAATACTATTGTGTATCCCCGATTCACAATTTTGCTACATGGGCTCCCAAACATTTTATATGAACCCTCAGGGGCCATATGGGCACTGGTTGAAAACCAATGGATTAAACCCTTCAAAGCAGTGTCCCATTATGGTTGCAGTCCAATGACTGAAACAAGTAAAAGGTAATAGTTGGACTAGTTATATTTGGTCAAATACTGGCATGTTTAGAATCCAAAACATTATGAGACAGTGACTTCCATACTAAAGAGGACCGAATCATAGTCATGTGCCAGACTTGATGCTTTATGCTATATTAAGTTCAATGCTTTATTGCTTTGAGTCTAAAAAAACTGCATAAATTTGATTTGGCTTTTTTTATCTTTCAAAAAGTCAATAGATAAAGTGATAGTAGTATATTGTGATTGATTGTATTGAGTATGTAGTCTCCCCTACGAAGTATTGACTAAACTACTCTCCCCTATAAAATTGGTTTGTGTCAGGTCAAGGAAATTATTTTCATTAGCAGAGAAGCAGTGAGTTGGCTGAAATGGTAAAAATCTCACGTTTCATGGTTAAGAAATTATTATTATCTTTATTGTTACTAGAGAGTGAAGAAAGTGGGTTGGTAGAATCGGTACAGTATCAAACACAAAATGCCCAGCAGTATTTTTTCTGGCTCTTTACTTCCTGAGTTCAAATCCCACCAAAGTCAACTTTACTTTTCATCCTTTCATGGTTGAAAAAAAAAATAAGTACCAGTCATGTACTGCATTGATATGATCCACTGTTCCATCAATCCAAAATTTCTGACCTGGGTAGTAGGACTAGGGATGTAAGAAATTATTGTTATTATTATTACTTTCAATAAAGGTGATGAGCTGGTAGAATTGTTAGCACACGGGGCAAAATGCTTAGCAGCATTTCATGTCTTTACATTCTGAGTTCAAATTCCACCAAGGTCAAATTTGCCTTTCATCTTTTTGATGGCGATAAAAATAAGTACCAGTTACATACTGAGGTTGATGTAATCAACTTAATCTTCCCCAAAATTCCAAGCCTTGTGCCTATAGTAGAAAGGATTATTATTATTATTAAGTCAGTGAGCTGGCAGAATTGTTAGCACACCAGACAAAATGCTTTGCAGTATTTCTCCTGACTAAGTTTTAAATTCTGTCAAGGTCAACTTCGTCTTTCATGCTTTTGGGGTCATGAAGTAAGTACAAGTTACTGTGTAATCTCCTAAAATTTCAAGTCTTGTGCCTGCAGTAGGAAGGATTATCATTATTAATGTGGTAATAGTAGTGGAATGGCAGAATCAATAGAGCATCAAATAAAATGCTTTGTGGAGTTTAATTACAATCCTTTACATCCTGCATAATCTGTTACTTGTAACCCTATCCAGCAGCCCTGTGCCAATAGCACTGAGAGTTCTAATACCAGTTACGTACTGGAATCAACTACTTCATTTTATGTTTGCTTTTCCATACTTGCGTAAGTTAGATGTATTTTCTGAGATAGTGTTCTATAGCCAGATTTCTTCTTTGTCACCAACATTTTACAACTATTAGGGATACAGTGTATCTAAAACTAAGATACACACAATATACCAAGAAACTCACAGAAACTGGAATACCCATGGCACTGAAACACACTACCAGGATACACATCTTTTATAAAAGTTTGGCCTCATGCCAATGGCATGTACAATGATAGTACCAGTCAAATATCAAGGTCAACTCATTCAACTTCAATTATTCTCTCTTATAAATATCTGGCTTTGTCCCAATGTAAGAAATCAATATTATTTTTTTACAGAAAAAACATTGAGTAATAAAAACGGTAGTGCATCACAATAGAACTCTCACAATAATTTATGTCCTGCTAACAATTGAGTCCAAATCTCACAAGGGTTGATCTTATTATTCGTTAATACAGGATTGATGAAAATATCCATCATATACTAAGGGTTTGATTTTGTGAACTATCTACTAGGACAAAGTATGTGCTTTTAAGATGAAGCAAGACACCCTTACTGTGAATACAAATCCTGCTTTTCGTCCTTGATAAGGTAAAGTATCATGCAAGTCCTAATCAACTAACACTCCCACCCCAAAACTGCTAGCCTTGTATCAAAGCAACCACCAACACCATCACCACCACTTTCATCATTGTCATCACTGTCATCAGTATCATCATCAGGATGGTGTGTAGGCAGAATCATCAGAGCCAAGGACAAAATGCCTTGTGGTATTTCTTTTGATTCATTATGTCCCTACACAAGTCAACTTTGCCTTTCTTTCCTTCATCTATGGTCAATGAAATAAACTACCTGTCAAGTACTGGGACTGGTTTAAGCAACTAAGCACCATCATCACCACTCCCAGCCAAATTCCTGGCTGTCTACCTTAGAAATAATAATTACTACTACTACTACTACTACTACTACTCTTACTATTATTATTATTATCATCAACATTAGGGCTGTTAACAGCACACTTATATATATATATATATATATATATATATATATATATATATATACACACACACACACACACACATACATATATGTATGTATGTATGTATGTATGTATGTGTGTGTGTGTGTGTGTGTGTGTGTGTGTGTGTGTATGTGTGTGTGTGTCTGCCACCACCACCACCATCGCTTGACAACCGATGTTGGTGTGTTCACATCCCTGTAACATAGTGGTTTGGCAAAAGAGACCAATAGAATAAGTACTAGGCTTACAAAGAATAAGACCTGGGGTCGATTTGCTCAACTAAAGGCAATGCTCCAGCATGGCCACAGTCAATAGAATGAAACAAATAAAAGAATATATATATATATATATATATATATATATATATATAGGGTTGAGTTGTTTTGAAAGGAAGCAATGTAGTCTACTCACCTACTTGCTCCAACATATATCCCCCACAAAAGTGGATATGAATTTGATGATAGTGATAGCGAGGGTGATAATAATGATATTTACTGATAATGATGATAATGATGTTAGTAATGATGATGTTGATGATACTGACTTGAAATTGATTCTTATAATGATGATGATTATGATAATGATGCTGACGATAATGGTGGTGAAAATGATGGTAATGATACAGATAATGATGATAATAATTCTGATCTCAATGGTGGTGGCGGCGGTGGTGATTGTAGTGTTAATAATGCTGATGATCAGTCTCACAGTAAATTGCTCATTGTCACCATTAGGAGTTTCCCGGTCTATTGAAAGTCAATTGTTACATACATTCATATGATTTATTAATTATGTAGACCATTTAATTAAATCAACCAGCAACTTGTAAGCCAGACTAGTAGGTGATGGTATTATGTATATTTCATATGTATGCTGTGTATATGAGTCTTTTATATATATATATATATATATATATATATAAAATCAATAACACTGAAAGATCTGAAGAACTTGATTATGATCTGAACAACTTGATAACATATACACCTATTATATGCATATATACAAATACACACATGCACACACAATACTAGGTGAACTGAACAATTTAATTATGATATTGATACTGTAATATATACATGCATTATAAATACATTATACATGTGTGTGTATACATGTTTGTCTATAATCATCATGTGTATGCCTGCCTGCCTGTATTTGTGCACATGTAGATGTATTTGTGTGTGTAAGTCTGTCTATGTTTCAATATATGTGAACCAGAGTATCTCAATATCTGTGTATGCAGAACACAAAAATGGCTAAATTGTTAAGAAGTTAGTTTTGCAACCATGTAGCCCAAGTCTGACCCACATTCCATGGCACAATGGGCAAGTGTCTTCTACCACAGCCTCAGTGTTACACTATAAATCAATAAAAAGGTAGTTCCATTGGCCAAACAGCTGAAAGACTCAACAATGTATCTGAAAAACAATACATTTACTCTCTATACACTCACACACTCACTTGTATTTGTGCGTAATTGTATGTGTGCTGTCTGCATTCATCGTTTTCTTTTCTGCTCTTTTACTTGTTTCAGTCATTGAACTGCAGCCATGCTGGAGCATTGCTTTGAAGGATTTTTAGTTGAACAAATCAACTCCAGTCTGGCACTTATTCTATTGCTTTTTTTTTGCCAAATTGCTAAGTTATGAGGATGTAAACAAACCAACACCAGTTGTCAAGTGATGGTGGTGGGAATAAACACAAAAATAAAGAGACATATATAAAGAGATATATCATCATCATTTAATGTCTGCTCTCCAGGCTGGCATGGGTTAGACCATTTGACATGGAGCTGTCCAGACTCCAACTGTCTGTTCTGACATGATCTCTGTAGTTGGATGCCCTTCTTAATGCCAACCACTTAGCAGGGTGTACTGTGAGCTTTCTACATGCCACCAGCATGAGTACATTTATGCAGGACTGCTTTTTAAGTGGCACCACCACCTGAAAGGTGCAAGCCTGTATGTGTGGAAGACAGCAATTTTCCTTAGTTTGACATGTCATAAATACAGCAAATTGCCACATCCCCCAGTTCTTTGTCATTTCCTTAGTGAGGCCTAGCATCCCAAGATCCTATATATATATATATAAATGAAGTATAAGGTAAGGAAAAATTGTAGGTATAGATGATCTTTAATTCATAATCCCGGTTGGTACAGAACCAATATATATTCTAAAAATTGTTTTGGAGTCTCATTAATTCCAAAGGCAAAAACAAAAGATCCTTGAAATAAAAATTAGATTCTTCATCAGGGATTACATACTGGTATAATTAAAATCAACAAAAATATACAAAGACCTTTTATAGCCCTTTTATATATATACACACACATACATACATACATATATATATGATGATGGGTTTCTGTAGTTGCTATCTACCAAATCCACTCTCAAGATATCAGTCAGCCTATGACTATTGAAGAAGACACTTACCCAAAGTGCTATGCAGTGAGACTGAACCTCTAACTATGTGGATGCAAAGCAAGCTTCTCAACTACAGGTTGGAGAAGTAAAAATGAATTAATGTTCCTGGAGTGTTATTATAAGAACTAACACAATGTATAAAAGATTCACAGCAATGCACATTCAGGTGCTGAAACATGACTAACACCAGCCTTGACCTGCTACCATCAGCAATGGAAGACAGGGATCAGTGGAAGTTCATTGTCAATGAAGCTTCATCAAAATCTGATCTGATGATGATTTTCTAACCGGTTGACTAACCATATTTGATAAGACAGGTGATATGTATCACCTGGTGAGACACAAGTGAAGTGATCAGCTAGTGAGAAATATGAAATGGGTATTTGATTAGAAAGACAATAGAGACAACAATTTAAATAAATGTGGTTCTCAACCTGGGTTCACATGACCCCTGGGGATCCATATAAGATTTTTGGGGTTCCACGCAAGTAAAATAGTAAATTGAGTACACACAGTAGTATATCAAGGGTTCATAAAAAAAATGTTACTTTGGATGTATTTATTACAAGAAACAACTAGGTTTCTTTCTCTAACATTTTACTTAGTTCAACTTACACAAGTTGATGTGTGAAAAGAAGAATGGGAATTTTGAAAGAAATTTCAATAAAATTAGTTTTTAAACACTGAGAGATTATGAGAGGTTACCAGAGTAAAATAATAATCAAAGGTGTCCATAGATAAAAAATGGTTGAGAACCACTGATTTATATAGATGAGGGGGTGGCTAATTAACTACATTTTGAAGCAGATTTACTAGTAGTATATGTGATAAGGTAGGTGGAAATTAGAGAGAAAGGGTGAAAGTAATATATTAAAGAAGAGACAAATAGGTGAATAGTTACATGCATAAAACAAAAGGCAGATGGTTGTGAGATGATGATAAAAAAGTTATTTATTTGCTAAGGGTGCATATATGTATCTTCACACATATATCAGTATTCAATGGCTCTGCATGTTTTGACTAATGCGTACACATATACATATGTTTATATGTGTAAATTTCTAGATGGTTTTAGATATTTTCAGTTATTTTAATGACTTGTTGCAATTTCTTAATTAGCTGTGTTTGTTTTGGTTTTGTGAAGTGCCTCAATAAGTATGGGTAATAATTGTAGATTTCTCATTAGTTTTGACAGTTACTTTCTTTTTCACTTGTCTTCATTATGCTAATATCTGCTAGGCAACTTATTCCCACTACTGTTAAAATTTTCTTTTTGTCCCAAATCATCATGCCTGTTTTTTTTAATGCTTACATTGTTGGCAAGAAGTTTTGGCAGGAACATTCCACCAGTTTTCTTTTATATTATGAGTGAGTATACCCCAACATTAATGTAACTTCTTATATTTTTATCTTCAAGATTATCTTTCTATGTATTGAATATATATACTGTATATTGCTTGGGCCATGAACTCATGTCTCATGGCAGTTAGTATCAGGAGGGAATTTTAGAACAGCTCTTTTATGATGTAGATGAAATCTTTGGCATCAATTCCACATATTCTTGTCACATGAAGTTGTTTTACCTATATTCTGATCTTTTTTGTAGATCAGGTATTATGTTATTTCCTGTCTCTGGATTGTAAAAGCATACCTTTCAAAATGAGAGATAATATAACAGTCATTGGCCCAAGATCGATTACTTTAGTTATCTATGTCATTGTCCTTCATATGGTTCCTGACATAGCTATGCATGACCTGCTGCTAACAAGCACAAAGCTTTCCACCAGATAATTTGTATTAGAGCTGTGCAAATATCCTGGGAGTGTGCTGCAGGTCATCAGTCAAGAAATACTTCCTATGGAGTGTTTTCCCAAAGTTCATGATGTTATTTAGCTCATGCATGCATACTTGATTCACAGATACACTTAGACGCTTTGTGATTAGTAGATATTGTTGAGAGGATACAACGCAACATCCATAGGCTCTCTGAATCAATGTTCAGCCTCTACAAGTTTTCCTTTTAGAGATATATCATTGTTGATATAGAGATATCAGTGTTAATAGTTCACAGGTTTTAACACCAATGGCTTGAATCTCATCTCCTATTTAATCAACTAACCCAAAAGTTATTACAAATACTGGAATGGCATACACATTGGGAGTCAATGATTTATTGTATAGAGAGACTTCTACAGATCCTTTTTTTTTTATCCATTCCCTGGTTATGCATTCCTTGTTACAAGGGCCCCTCTTTGGATATATTTTCATCCATCTTTAGGTACCTATACATTCCACAACAGACATTGAAGAAATGATAAGACCATTAAAAAGATGTTACTGAACTATCTTATAGTTTCCTCTCATTTTACAATAACGCATGTGTGTGTGCATGTACATGCGTGCATATAGAAGATACTCTGTATGACATGTATATGTTTATAAAATATATATTGGCTTAGACCTGAAGGAGCCCTAAGTGTCAGAGCTTAGAGATCTGGTCTAATTAATATGAATCACACTGAAGACAAATTATTCTCTTTGATACCACATTGGTCTATTGCAATAATATCTAGGGGTTTTCATTCCTATTTCTGGACAGTAAGGTGAGTTGAAACGATGTCATCTAATTAAGGTTCTATAACATGTTATTGCTTTGAATATCACTGAAAATCTCTTGTTCATTAAGGGATCAAAGCATGATATACGCTGCAGTGTTTTCAATATGCTAAGCTAATGATGTCTCATATAGTAAATATTCACAGTTGCACCATGACATGATACTTATTTACATAAAAGAGAACTGAGCAATTGAGTAACGTTAACTTCGGTTTGTTCAGTTTTTTGGGAGGGTGGTTTAATAAATATAGAAAAGGTATTGTTAAACCCTTTTGTAATCAAATTTATGACGAAATGCTCTGATTATGCTTTACCTTCTATTTTTTGCTTGTTTCAGTCATCAGACTGTGGCCATGCTGGGACACCATCTTGAAGAATTTTAGTCAAACAAATCACCACAAGCACTTAATATTTTTTGTAAAGCTTGGTATTTATTCTAGTGATCTCTTTTGTCAAACCACTAAGTTATGGGGATGTAAACACACCAACACCAGTTGTTAAGTTGTCGTTAGTCGACAAACAGACACAAAGACACACATGTATATATATATATATATAACCACCTGACTGGCCCTCATGCTGGTGGCACATAAAAGCACCCACTACACTCTCGGAGTGGTTGGCGTTAGGAAGGGCATCCAGCTGTAGGAACTTTGCCAGATCAGATTGGAGTCTGGAGCAACCTTCTGGCTCGCCAGTCCTCAGTCAAATCGTCCAACCCATCCCAGCATGGAAAGTGGACATTAAATGACGATGATGATGATGATGATATATATATATAAATATATATGTACACACGTACACACACAACGGGCTTCTTTCAGTTTCCTTCTACCAAATCCACTCAGAAGGCTTTGGTCAGCCCAAGGCTGGAGTAGATGACTCTTGCACAAGGTGTCACACAGTGGAACTGAACCTGGAACCACATAATTAGGAAGCAAACTTCTTATCACACAGCTACGCCTAAACGTTAGTAAATTTTTAGAAATAATGAATGCTTTGAAGGGATTCAGTAAAAAAGCTAACTTTCCCCTAAATTGTTATGTATAACTTACAGAAAGTTTTTAGATAAAAACTATAATGGAAACTTTTAATTTAAATATGAGCAACTTAAAAGACGAGTTAATTTTTTTCGTTCTTTAGATTTAATCCAGGAACCATTGGTGATCTTGGGCAGATTTTTATATCAAAAGGATTAAGCCATCAACTGAGAAGTTTCACTCTGCAATAATTTTATTAAATTTTAATCACTGCTATTAATTATGGTGACAAACAACAACAGTAACAAAATAAATTACTATAAGTGTCTGGCAACTGTGTGTGTTTGTGTGTGAGAGTTTAACTTTGGAATTTAGTGTAGAAAATACTAAAGCCATATATACTATCTAGTGTGTACAAGCATGAGTGTATGCATGTATATATGCATGCTTGTTGTCCTTATTGGAAGATATTGAATATTTTACTAAATTTGGTATTAGCATTGACATGTTGATATAGTTGTGTATCTCTTTAGTTTATCTACACATACATTTCTGTGCGTGTGTAGATATATATATATACATACACACACACACAATCATACATATACACATATACAAAATATATATACAATTATACACACATATATACAATAATGCATATTTATATATATATATATATATATATGTATACACACACACACACACACACACACAATCATACATGTACACAGACATGTACACTTACATATGCATATACACATGCATATATATATATATATATATATATATATATATATATATACACACATGCATACATATTCTTTCATTTGACTCTTGTACTTCAGTTGTAATATGATTAGTTTGCTCTACACAATTTATTAAGGGTGGTCCCACCCTTTCCCACTTATCAATGCTTCATTACAGAGAAGAAAGGAGGGAAAAAAAAAGCAAAAATTAATTAATTCTAATCACACATAAGCGGAAAGATTAATTTTATTAACATAAAAAAAATTCAGCATAACCAATGAGGTGTATAGGAACTACATGGAGATTAATTCCATCAAAGTACATTCAAGCAGGTATTTTAGACAGGGTTCAGGTCAGAGTTTAGAAACCAATTAAGACATAACTTTTTTTTTTCTTTTCTTTTTGTTAATTAGTAGTCAGGATTAAGAGAAAACAACTGGGAGGAGATTAAAAACAATAAATAATTGAAGTTTTAGGGATTTGGTAAAGAGCGTGGAGGAGGAAACTACTCAGCTGTAGTAGTAGTAGAAATAGCATTATAGTTATAGCTGACATGGTAGTGGGTAATAATAATGTTAGTTGTCATAGCAATAGTGATGAGAGTAGTGGTCAGAGTATTGTATAATTTTTTTAGCAATTAGAAGCAATACTATGATCACAAAAATAGTAGTTGGAATGATGATGATGGTGATGATAATAATAATCCTTTCTACTAAAGGCACTAGGCCTGAAATTTGGGGGAGGGGGCTAATCGATTACATCTACCCCAGTGTCTCACCGGTACTTAATTTACTGACCCTGAAAGGAAGAAAGGCAAAGTCGACCTTGGCAGAATTTGAACTCAGAATGTAGCGATAGGCAAAATACCACGAAGTATTTCATTCAGTATGCTAACGACTGTCAGCTCATCACTACCGCCATAATAATAATAGTAAAAATAACAAGAGCACTCAAAGAGTGCAAACCACCACCAAGGCAACACCAACATCCACTCAACAATTAGCCAGAGAAGATTTTTTAAATGAGAATATCTGAAATAAACTTGACTGCTCTCACAAACGAGAATACTAAAAATGAACCTGACTGCTCTCAAAAATTAAGTAAAAAAAGACAGGAAAAGTAATCCAGAATCCTTGTCTTGAACTGGATCGATCCCAAAATCTAATCAGTTCATGCCAGTCACGAGGCCAAACATCCCTGAAAGTTTCATCCGAATCCATCCAGCAGTTCTTGAGATATCTTGTCCAAAGTAACAAACAAACATGACTGAAAACAATACCTCTGCCTTCGCTAAGGAGGAGGTAATAATCCTTTCTACTATAGGCACAAGGCCTGAAATTTGGATGGAAGAGGATTAGTTGATGGCATCAACTCCAGTGCTCAACTGGTACTTAATTTATCAACTCTGAAAGGATGAAAGGCAAAGTCAACATTATTTACATTTGACGGATATTTGTCCTCATCTTGTTTGTTGTTAACACAATGTTTCGGCTGATATACCCTCCAGCCTTCATCAAGTGTCTTGGGGAAATTTCGAACCTGGCTTCTCATTCCTAAGGTATTTTTCAATGTTATTATTATTATTATTATTCAGGTCACTGCCTAGAATGCCCACGGGCATATGGCGTAGTGGTTAAAAGCGTGGGCTACTAACCCCAAGATTCCGAGTTCGATTCCAGCCAGTGACCTGAATAATAATAATGATAATAATAATAATAATAATAATAATAATAATAACATTGAAAAATACCTTAGGAATGAGAACTCAGGTTTGAAATTTCCCCAAGACACCTGATGAAGGCTGGAGGGTGTATCAACAAAGCCGTTGTGTTAACTACAAACAAGATGAGGACAAATATCCGTCAAATGTAAATAATGTATGTAATTCCTCATCTCTTAAATATAGAACTGGCAAAGTCAACCTTGGTAGAATTTGAACTCAGAACATAAAGCTATGAGAAATGCTGCAAAGCAGTTTTCTGATGCAGTAATGATTCTGCCAGCTCACCACCTTAATAATAATAGTTTCAAATTTTAGCACAAGGCCAGCAATTTAGTTGGGGTGGAGCTACTCAATTACAACAACTCCAGTTCTTGATTGGTACTTATAAATTGACCTGAAGGGATGAAACACTAAGTTGACATCAGTAGAGTTTGATCTCAGAAGATAAAGCTGAAAGACATGCCACTAAGCATTTTGCCCGCTGTGGTAAATGATTCTGCTAGCTCACCAATTTAAAAAAAAAAAAAGTTCTCAAATTTTGGCACAAGGCCAGCAATTTTAGGAGAGGCTATAAGTCAATTACATCAACCCTCCAGTGTTCAACTGGTATTTATTTTATCAACCCAGAAAGGATTAAAGGAAAAGTCAACCTCAACAGAATCTGAATGCTGAATGTGGAGATGGACAAAATGTTGCTATGCATTTTACCCGGCGTCATAACAATTCTGCCAGTTTGGTACTTCTTAATAATAATAATAATAATAATAATGATAATAATAATGATGAAAATTATTCTTTCTGATTTAGGCACAAGGCCAGCAACCTGGTGTGTGGGAAGGGGTAATTCAATTACATTGACCCCGGTGCTTCACTGATACTTTATTTTCCTGACCCTCAAAGGATGAAAGGTAAAGTTGATCCTGAACTCAGACCACTTCACAAAGCATGCATGTAACATTTTCTCCTCTTGCCAAGCATGAATACAACATCGTCTCCTATCACACATTAGCTGCTGGTATTCAGCATAATAGCCTTCAGCAAGAAACCTTTATAACGTTAATATGGAAATAAATATGATTCATTAAAACTGAAAATTACGGTTGGTTTTATGTGGGGAAACAATACACAGCCTAAACAAATCTGCAGCTCCCTGCTAACCAAACTATACAACTATATCATGGTTATGGTCATAAATGTGGGCTAGGACAGTGAGGGTTGAAGAGAAAGTGGACAAATATGACTCATATATTCTATTTCATCATCTTATTAATAAATGTTAGGAGAGGGGCAAGAAGTTACTTTGATATTTTGGAGAGGATGTCATTTGTTGCAACTAGATGAAATCTCAAAGCAGTTTAAATGCACAAGTCTTCAACATCCAAGTGGCTCAAAATTGTTAGAAGGGCACCCAGGAGTCATGAACTGGATGCAGTGCAGCCCCCTTAGAGTTTAAGAAGTTAAGAGCCAAAACACTTGCTTGAGGTGGGGGGTTTCTTCTCTGAAGACTTTCTGCTGTTCAGTTCTCTTCTAAGTTTCTTACCACTATCAGTCTGAGTACTGCTGAACTATAAACCCACCCCCACCTCATTGGTGGCCTTGTACCATTGTTAGAAATCAATATCACTGATATTATAAGAATAATTTGATGGTGGTGTGAAGCAGTTGCAGTAGTATGGTGAGCTGCTTAAGATTGATAGAAAGATAAAGACTGTAAGATTTGCTTATGTCCCTTAATGTTTTAGGTTCAAATCCAGCTTGCATCTAAATGTATCAACGTCATATTGGCTGGGCTTTGGGACTTTATGCTTTACAGCAGGGTAATTCCAGCAAATAGGGACACAGCTCTTTCAATAACATTATATGCGATTGAGGCACAATTCCATTAGTTTTGGAACACATGTTGATATGACCACTGATGTTAAAATTACATACTTTTGATGCCCTTGTAATATACATTGGAAATGCACAGAAAGGAATTTGACTGAATATATTTAAGAAGGTGGAGGAATGGTTATTTTTAACCTTATCATAATACATAATGATAAACATATAAGCACAGATAAAGTTGTCTGTTTAAGAAGTTCCAGAACCACATACTTCTTAATTCAATCCCATTTGAAGATACCTTGGGAAGGTGTCCTTTACTGTCACCTCAGATTAACCAAAATCTGAGAAGTGAAATTTTTTTGTTGAGAGAACAATAAGTCATTTTCGCTTCAATTCAATCACCAGATTTTCCACTATATAATTCTAAGGTTATCTACATTACATATCTTTCATGTATTCTGAATTATATTATAATCTATATGAATATATATTATTTAATTTACTACTTAGCAGAGTTGGGCCTCACAGAGGCAAAGTGGCTGAGTTCCTTTTGAGTGTTGGGCCTCACAGAGGCAATGACCGGGACCTTTGGCATTATGTTGTGCTTGAGAAGAAGACCCATCAAGCCAAGCAAAATTGCAGTCATAGCAGATACCGGTGTTACACAAATGGCACCCATGCTGGTGACATATAAAAGCACCTATTACGCTTTCAGAGTGGTTGGCGTTAGGAAAGGAATCCAGCTATAGAAATCAAGCCAAATCAGACTGGAACCTAGAGCAACTCTCCTGTTCGCCAGCTCTGTTCAAACCATCCAACTCATGCCAGCATGAAAAACAGACATTAAATGATGATGAGGAGGAGAAGGAGAGGACAACTCTTAATGTTATAGCCTGCTATATGTAGTGATTTAGGTTCAAAGTTCTGTAGGTAACAAAAGAATAGTAATACATCTCTGATGGGGGACAATTATTCTGAAAGAAACTCAAAGATAAGGCTTCCAAATAAATAGCTGTAGATTTATCTACATTATATATGTTTCAAGAATTCTGAATTTTATGTACTTTGACTATAGCTTATAACACCTATGCCATTCCCATAGCATGTGTTATAAACATGAGCATGTTGTTGTTCTCTTCACACACAAAAACTAAGGAGATTGCTCAGATTTTTCATGGTACATCAGTCACTCTTCAGATGACAAATATCTCTTACCCTTCTGCCTATGAAGAGAGCTTCATAGTAAATACTGTTTAAATCAGTCATAAAACTTAAACCTAGCTTGAAATGGCTCAACTAATAAGGATAACATGCATGAGTCAGCAACACAATTAAATAAAAGATATTTATATCCTTCACAACCTCTTTTCATTTCCAATGTTCTGTAAAAAAATGTCTGGTCAAGAGGAAATATAACTTTATTTGGAAACCGGTAAGGATTGTTGACAGGAAGTGCATCCAACCATAGAAAATCTTCCTCAATAAATTTCATTCAAACAATGCAAGCATGGGAAGGTGGACATTAAAAGTGATGATGATGATGAGGAGGAGGTGTGTTGGTACATAATTGCTGTGATAACCAAAAATACCATATGATATTAAGTATTGAGTTTTTGCCCATTACAGAAAAAGATAAAACTTAACCATCCAATAAACAACTATTGACAAAATAAATACCAGAAAAAGTACTGGTGTCAATATAGTTGACCAAATGCCTTAAAGGTGCCCCAGCATGCCCATTATCCAAAGACAGTAACGAATAAAAGAATATGTGGCTGGTCAATATCAAACAAATCTATAATGAAATATAACAGACCAGCTGTTAAACAGTGGCTGATGTTAACAAGTATGATTATTATTGATTTCTCCAAGTTTACATTAGATTTTCCAAGCTAATAAAGGTTAGATAGTTCTAAAAATGCAGATATTTGCTTGAATTATTATTGGAACTGGTATTTACAGATTCTTAATTCTGGCTATTCAAAGATAAAACTGAGAGAAATATTTATTTTTCAGCTGAGAAATATGAAGTAGAAGAAAATGTTTAACTAGAATGTGATACAAAGTATGTATGTTGGTGTTTGGACAGACTTGTTTAGCTGATAACTCTGGAACTGCTCAGCACTGAAAGCAGTGGTAGTGTCGTGTCATTGAAATATATAAAACTTGGAGAGCAATGGGTTCCATCAAACTGCTGTATCTACCATGCATTAGACAATAATGAATTGCCATTTGTGTAGTATATTAAATGTATGGACAATATTAGCAGGCATGATGCTGTGAAAAAGTCTGAGATAAAATGTTTTCATAGACTTGGGTTAAAAAAACAATATATATCAGAGCAAGATAAACAATCATTGCTGCAGTGACTCTCAAGAATGACAGAAACATTTGACCTTTCTTGAGACTTGTCAATGTTGTGTACTCAGATGTCACCTGCTTAAATGAAATTCATGCCTCACTGTATAAGAAATAGTAAATAAAAAGAATTCACTGGTATTGCGGAAGCTTGCAGCGAAAACTTAACATATACAACTGAAACCGTATTTAATTAAAATTGTCATCAGTGTATCATACTAAAGGTATATACAGCGTTAAAAAACATGAAACAGTGGAATTGTCTGAAATAAAATCTTTTCACAGACTTGTTAAGACACTGTCATTCTCAGGTGTCATAAGTCTCAGGCTCTTCTGATCAACTTATCTCTCCATCTCTTATCTTTGTTGTATCCAACTCCCCTTTTTCCCTGCATTAATCATTACTCCCAATCCTTCTTTCCCACAACATCATCCCACTGAAATCTTTTCTCAGCTCATCTTTCTTGCCAGTGTTGACCTGCAACAGTTTAAACAGAACATTAACAACATCAATTTCATCGGTCTTGGCGGACTTGCAAGGTTCCTAAACTCTATCCTTTCTTCCAGGTAAAGAAAAAAAATCAAATATACCTCAGTACCCATCTGGTGCTATTTTATCAGCCCAGATGCAGATGTAGCTGTGAGGTTAAGAAGTTTGCTTCCTTACCACATGATTTGGGGTTCTGTTCCACTATGTAGCACTTTGGGTGAATGTCTTCTATGATAGCCATGGGTTGACTGAAGCCTTGTGAGTGGATTTGATAGACAGAAACTGAAAGAAGTCCATCATATATAATTATATGTGTATCACTGTCTCCTTGTCTTGACATCATGTGATAGATGTACATGAGCATCACTGTCATACAAGTGGTGTCTAATTCAGTCAATCTTCCATGAAAACATGTCTAGCTAATGTCTACCATATTTGAAAACAGAAGAGAGGTGGCAATAAGAAGGACATTCTACCATAGAAAATTTACCTTAATGAATTCCATCCAACCTGTGTGAACATGGAAAAGTGGACATTAAGAAAAAAAAAACAACGATAATGAATATTGTATTAAAAATCACTATCATCATCATTTAATGTCCATTTTCTATGCTGGCATGGGTTAGACAGTTTGACTGGAGTTGGTAAGCCAGAGAGCTGCACCAGGTTCCAGTTGTGTGTTCTGGTTTGGTTTCTACAACTGGATGCCCTTCCTAATGCCAACCACTTTACTGAGTATACTATATGCCTTTTATATGTCATTGACACAGGTGCTATTCATATGTTACCAGCATAGTCCCTAGCACAGGTGCGCTTCACGTCACAAGCATGAGTGCCATTAACATGTCACTGGCACAAGTGCTTCCTATGTGTCACTAGCACGGGTGTCTTTTATGCATCACTGGCACAGGTGCCTTTTAAGGGTCACTGGCACTGGCACTGGCTACAACCATGATTTCACTTAGCTTGATGTGTCTTCTCAAGCACAGCAAATCACCAGAAATTTCAGTTGTGGCTAAAATAGTCTTCACCTCATATTTCAGTCAATTAATACTCTGTATTGATTTACACTTGGGTTTTAAGGTAGATCTCTCAAATGGTCTTGGATACATCATCAGTAACATTCTTGAGATCATGGGGAGTGGGAGATGAATTTTGCACTATTGAATACAAAAGCAGTGATGTTCTTAGTGTCATAGGGGGTTTGAATCTTACTCTGTCAGACCTCTTTGCTCTGTTAACTCAGTCAAGAGAGATCATGTCCTGACTTGCATCTCATAACAACAAGCCACAAACCTGCTTCTTTATCAAAAGCCACCAAGTAGCTTTCTCTGTAGCTCCAGTGAGAGGAATGTGTACACCCCTGCTCACTTTGAAAGTTTAATTTAAACTTTAAAAGTTAGTTCATTACTCAATTAATTTAATCATGACAATATTCTCTTTCTACAAGTAAGTCAATCAATCAATCAATTTACATACTCACCTATCAATTCCATCTCCATATAAATCTAACTAACTAGCCATATCTGTGTCTATTCACATCTTCTCCATCCTTGCATCTAACCATCTGTCTGTCTGTCTGTCTATCCATCCATCCACCCACCTCTATACATAGTCATTTGTCCATCTATTCAGGTATTATCTGTTCATTTGTATCTTTCTATATCTTTATGTTTATATCAATCTGTGAATGGGTGCAAGTATGGCTGTGTAGTTAAGAAGTTTACTTCACAACAATGTATGTCCATGTTCAAATCCCTCTACTGAGCACCTTAACCCTTTTGATACCAGCCCAGCTGAAACCACCTCTGGCTCTGTAGTACAAATGTCTTGTTTTCAAAATTTCTGAATTAAAATTTTCCACGAAACCTTAGTTACAATTTATGTTCTTAACACCAGCTTAATGATAATTAAGTTATTTTACTAAATTATTCGTCATATTTGAAATTAATTGAAAGAAACACAGAGCATCTCAACAAAAATACAGTAATGAAAGAGTTAATCAAATATCTTCTACCATAGCTTCAGGTTAACAAATATTTCTTCATGGGTGGATTTTTTGTAGACAGAAAAAGTGCAGGGTATCATATTTATATACAAGTGTGTGTGTTCATACACATAATTAGAAACATGCCCCTGCTTCAAAAAATCTGAAGAAGAAGCTGAAAAATAAAGGAAAGCCAATCTGCAAACTCAAAACACAGACCAATAAACAAATGCAAGCTTAAAACCATACCCACCCCAATAAACATTCTACCAAAACCATGTTGTAACCATTCTCACTTGGAGACTGCAGTAGCATGAAACTCAAATTGCAAGATAAACATTCAGTTTCAGTTCAATAAAGTATATATACACATATATATGTGTGTGTGTGTGTGTGTGTATATATGTGTGTCTGTGTGTATATATATATATATATATATATATATAGGAAAATGAAAAATAAGGCAGAATGCTAAACTGGAAGCATGTTTTAATAAAGATTTCTAACCGGCTTTCATTGCGAAAGCAAATTATCAAGAAGGAGGAGAATGAAAATGTTTTTACAAAGAAGTACAAAATGAAGAAAATAATATATTAAAAAAATAATATATAAAAAAATAAATATACCAATACATTATATTGTCTTTGAGCTTTTGAAGTTCAGTGGTAGTTCATGTATATAATGGTTGGAAAAATAAGGATGCATGAGAATTGAGAGTTTTGTTAGGTTTAAAAAAGGGGTTAAAAGTTTGTGTTAAGCAGGAAATGTGGTGTCAAAACAGGAAGTGTGTGTAAGGGGAGACAAATATTTTTAGTTGGAGTTATGAACTCTTCTTCAACAGGAAGTTTGTGACCTTATTACTCTAGGAACAGACATAAACTTCCTGTTGAAAAAGTGTTCATAACTCCAACTAAAAACATTTGTCTCCCCTTACTCACACTTCCTGTTTTGACACCACACTTCCTGCTTAACACAAACTTTTAACCCTTTTTTTAAACCTAACGCAACTCTCAACTCTCATGCATCCTTATTTTTCCAACCATTATATACATGAACTACCATTGAACTTCAAAAGCTCAAAGACAATATAATGTATTGGTATATTTATTTTTTTATATATTATTTTTTTAATATATTATTTTCTTCATTTTGTACTTCTTTGTAAAAAACATTTTCATTCTCTTTCTTGATAATTTGCTTCGCAATGAAATCCGGTTAGAAATCTTTATTAAAATATGCTTCCAGTTTAGCATTCTGCCTTATTTTTCATTTTCCTATTATTTCTCCACGTGCGGTTAACACAACCCCACTATTTACTGACTTAAATATATATATATATATATATATATATATATATATATATACACACACACACAATGGACTTCCACACAGTTTCTATCGACCAAAATTCACTCACGAGGCATTGGTCAGCCCAAGGTTGTATGAGACACTATTACCCAAGGTGCTGCACAGTAGAACTGAATCAGGTATTATGTAGTTGCAAAATGAACTTCTTAAGCACACAGTCATATATGGAGACAGGTGAACAGATGAAAGCAGAAAGTGATAGATAGAGGTGGACAGGTAGGGCAGAGTCAGAGAGAGATACAGAAATGAAGTGATAGTGAGAGTAAGAATCTAAGTATGATACAGAATCAAAGACAGTGAGAACCGGGGGTGGGGGAGTGATAAAAAGATAGTATGTGGTAGAGAGATAGAGTGGTAGATAGAGTGACAGAGTGTACAAGAGTGTAATAGAGATACAGAAGGATAAAAGAGAGGGATAGAGAAGTAAACAGACAGGAACAGTGAGATAGACAGAATGGTTGTAATAGAGAGATATTCAAAGATAAAATGATATATATATATATATATATATATATATATATATATATATAAAGAGGTAAAAACACAGACCATTGTTCATAAGACATTGAAGAAAAAGTAAAGAATGAGGTGGCAAAAGAAAAAGTGATTAGATATATTAAGATATCTTGAGTTATATGTTTAACAAAGTGTTTAGACTTAATACTACTTTATAATGTGTGCAGTTTTGCTTCATAAGAAGGAAACAGAAGAAATTACAGGAGTTTGAAAACAGTTTTGTGTCTGTGTATTTGCATGAATATGTATTAGATAGTGTTTAGAGATGTAAACTTACAGTTCTTAGTTTATTTTAACATTATGGATATGGTCATGCTGGAGTACTGATATATATATATATATATATATATATATATATATATATATATATATATATATATATATGTTTGTATGTGTTTATGTGTGTGTGTGTATTCACACATGCAGACAAGTGAGTTTATATATCATCTACATGTAATTGTGTTAGAAAGAATATATGTGTGTGTGTGTGTGTGTGAACTTTTAATCTTTTATTAGCTTAGACATTGGATTGTGGCCATACTAAGGCAGAGCTTAAAACACACACGCACTAATTTTGTAAACTCTATGCAGTTATCTTTCTATTTCTATGTTGTTACACATTCAACCCTTTAGTATTCAGATTACTCTGTCAAATGTAATGCTTATTTATTCACATTGTTTTGAATTAATCAAGCAATTTATTTTGTAGCTTTGAGACATTGATGATGATACTGTATATTTTTAGAATAACATTATAGGGTAAGGTGTAAGAGGCCAAATCTTGATAGTTTGAGTGTAACACAGGTAGAATATCTGGGCTGGATATGGCCAGTTTAAGTGCTAACGGGTTAAAAAAAACCCACTCATCTTTTAACTGCATTTAACACAGAAATTTGTTAGTTTTGTCATATATAGATAATTCTGTATGCAAAACAACTTTATAAAAGACACACACACACACACAGCCATTCATAAACCGATAAATATGTTCTTCTTACCTTGTAATGTTTGTTTTAGTCTCTTACAACGCATACATGCTGACATATGAGAGGGAGAGCTGTTTAAAAGACCATAACTGGGTGGTGACAGTGGGGTAGGTAGAGGTAATCAGACTTAAGAAAATGAGAAATCTGGTAGATGGCGATGGTGCTTAGACTAAGAGAACTAATGGTGGTGGTGACAGAGGTGGTGGTGGTGGTGGTCAGACAGACAAGTTGAGTGAGAAAACTACCTTTTCTATGTTGTCTGCTGCCTTTATTTTGATTTTGGTCTTTGCTAGTTTTTGGTAATTATTTTACCCAAACTCAGTTTTAGATGCTTTGTTCCACCATCTTTCTCTCTCTCTCCTATCTCTTTTCCATTTCTCTTTTAGTCTATTAATCTAATCTATCATATATCAGAAGAAATGTTAGCATTAAGAGCTATATACACACACACACGTGTGTGTGCGAGTACATATGTATATTTTTACACACACATGTGTGTGTGTGTACATATATATATATATACACACACACACACACACAAAGATACATATACATGCAACAGACACACAGAATTTTTCATTTTCATTACACACATGCACATACCACAAACAAAGAATTTCATTTTCCTCAGAGATAGTATGCTATACTTACTCTTTACACACACACACTCACGTTGCTAATTACCATTTATTTATACATACATGTGTGTGTGCGTGTGTGTGTGTGTGTGTGTGTGTGTGTGTGTGTGTGTGTGTGTGTGTGTGTGTGCACAGTGGGTGAGAATGTGTTAGAGAGAGATAAATAGAACGAGAGAAAGAGTGAATGAGAATGAAAAGAGATTTAGTGAAAGAAAATGTGCAGGGTATGAGTGAAACAAAGAGAGGGCAAAGATTGGAATAGAAGACTGGGAAAGTTGGGGGCAGGGTGGTGACAGGAGTTCAAATTAAAACAAAAGAATATGAAAAACAAAGCAAGGATAGCCAGATTGATGACTGGATAGATAAGCAAATTACAATAAGAGATGCGGAGAGAGAGATGTGGAAGTTATTATTGTTGATGTTTAAGCCCTGATTCAGCAGATCTATGATTAAAGATATTCCACCCATGACCATCTAATCTGAATACATATTTCACATCGACTACATCAACTGCTCTGCCTTAACATTCTTTTAAATGGAAAGTATGTGGATGTGAGTTTTTTTTTTCTTTTAGCTGTTATTTTTAACAGTTTGAGAGACTTTGTAGAGGCGTCAAAGAGACTATTGTTTTGGTGATGTTGTTTAGCCCCAGGTCAACTCTGACTGAGTAAAAACTATGATCAACATCATTCTAACTGAAAACTCCATAATGTTTCCAGGAATAGCCTATCTCTGACTATATTATCAAATGTGTTCTTTTTAAGATGGTAACAGTGTAATTAGGGGAATTTTGAGATGGGTGGGTCATTGCTGTTTCTAGCTAGTTGAGTAACTGTGCAGAAACTTCAAGACAGCAAAGAGCCAAAATGAGGGCTAAAAAAAGCTAAGTATGAGTGAATAAAGAGAAAGCAACAACAATATATGTAAAATATTGTGTGGAGTGGCTGTGTGGTAAGTAGCTTGCTTACCAACCACATGGTTCCGGGTTCAGTCCCATTGCGTGGCACCTTGGGCAAGTGTCTTCTACTATAGCCTCGGGCTGACCAAAGCCTTGTGAGTGGATTTGGTAGACGAAAACTGAAAGAAGCCTGTCGTATATATGTATGTATATATATATATATATATATATATATATATATATATATATGTATATGTGTGTATATGTTTGTCCCCCCCCCCCCCCAACATCACTTGACAACCAATGCTGGTGTGTTTACGTCCCTGTAACTTAGCGGTTCAGCAAAAGTGACCAATAGAATAAGTACTAGGCTTACAAAGAATAAGTCCTGGAGTCGAGTTGCTCGACTAAAGGCGGTGCTCCAGCATGGCCATAGTCAAATGACTGAAACAAGTAAAAGAGTGTGTGTGTATATATATATATATATATATATATATATGGCACTCTGTCAGTTACAATGACAAGGGATCCAATTGATCTGATCAATGGAACAGCCTGCTCATGAAATTAACATGCATGTGGATGAGCACTCCACAGACACGTGTACCCCTAACATAGGTCTCAGAGAGATTCAGCAAGACACAGAGTGTGACAAGGCTGGCCCTTTGAAATACATGTACTACTCATTTTTGCCAGCTGAGTGGACAGGAGCAATGTGAAATAAAGAGTCTTGCTTCAGGATACAATGCATTGCCGGGAATTGAACTCACGACCCTACAATTATGAGCCGAATACCCTAACCACTAAGCCATGCACCTTCACACACACACACACACATATGCATGCTTTGGGTTCAGCTTGTTTCCCAAACAGGTACTCTTGGGTTTCAGTCCTAGTATGCAAGTGTCTTCTATAACTTCAGGCCAATCAAAGCTTTGTGACTGGGTATGGTAGATGGAAACTGAAAGAAACCTGCCATAAATGTGTGTGTGTGTGTGTGTGTGTGTGTGTGTGTGTGTGTGTGTGTGTGTATATGGGTGTGTGTGTGTGCATGTGTGCATGCATGCATGTGTGGATATGTGTGTGTGCCTGTGTTTGTGCTTGCTCCCACCACTGGTTGGCAACCAGTGTTGGTTTGTTTATGCCCCCATAACTTAGTGGTTCAGTGAAAGCAACTAGTAGAATAAGTACCAAATTTAAGAATAAAATAAGTACTAAAGCTGATTGTTCAACTAAACTCTTCAAGGTTGTGCACCAGTATGGCTGCAGTCTAATGACCAAAACGAGTGAGTTAAAAAGATACCATAGGTGCAAGTATGGTTGTATAGTAAGAAGCTTGCTTCCTAGGCACGTGGTTCTGGGTTCAGCCTCACTGCATGGCAGTTTGGGCAAGTATCTTCCACTATAGCCTCAAACTGACCAAAGCCTTGTGGTAGGTGAAAACTGAAAGAAGCCTGTCATATATACATGTATATATCTGTATGTGTGTGTGTCTGAGTTTGTCGCCCACCACAGCCTGACAACTAACTGGTGATGGTGTGTTTATGTCACTTAGCAGTTCAGCAAAAGAGACCGATAGAAAAAGTAACAGACTTTAAAAATGTAAAGTCCTGGGTTTGTGTTGTAAAACTAAAACCCTTTAAGGTGGTGCCCCAGCGTGACCACAGTCAAATGACTGAAACAAGTAACAGAAAAGATATGATGCATGTGTGTATGTATAATTGTTCATGGGGTAGAGAAGACAATAAATAGGGGGAGTCGTAATGAGAGAGTGAGTGTGAGAGGGAAAGAGAGAGAGTAAGACACAGGAAGAGAAACAGGAAAGAATGGTTGCAGAGATAGCAGCAGTGAACAAAGATTTTTAAAAGGGGTGCGATGTCTGGTACAACTTTCAATGAGAGGGCTGCAGCTAAATACCTCAAGAGAGCATTTTGCATATTAAACACAAATATTTGTATTTGTATTATAAGTAATATAATGGTATATGGAAAAACTTCAATCTATTCAGATTATTCATGTAATTAGTAGACAAAAGCTCTCTTCTGGGGTGTTTCATATCTAAAAGAAAGCATAGGAGGTTAACTCTAATAAAATCACTTAACTGAAATTCTGGGAAATATAGAAAATACAGCAGTGGAATGGAAATAGTTTATAAAACCAACTGGTAAAAAGCAAAGAACATGCTTCATTTTCATTAGACCTCATCAGCAAAGCACATTCTAACTTAGTAGGTGTGATTATATATATATATATATATATACTTTATTTAAAAGCAGCAGAAATATAACAAAAGACTGTTACTCTGAGTTTCAGTAATAAAGCATATTACTCTACCTCTGGTATTTGAGTACTCTTTTTTCCACCTTGTTGCACATTTTATGTGCTTACTCCGGTGTGTATATATATATATATATATATAATCATCTGTTAACATCTGCTTTCCATGTTGGCATGGGTTAAATGGTTTGACTGGTACTGGTAAGCTGGAAAACTGCACCAGGTTCTGGTCTGATTTGGCATGATTTCTATGGCTGGATGCACTTCCTAACACCAACCACTCCAAGAGTGTAATGGGTACTTCTTATGTATCACTGGCAGGGGTGCCATATACATGACGCTGGCAACAGTCACAACTATGATTTCACTTGGCTTGAGGAGTCTTCTCAGGCACAGCATATCACCAAAGATCTCAGTTACTTGTATATGTATATATATATATATATATATATATGTATATATATATATAGAGAGAGAGAGAGAGAGAGAGAGAGAGAGAGAGAAACAATAACAACCAATAGATTGTGGTTCACTACACCTGTTTCAGACCATGCTTTTTATTGATGACAGAAGTGTTACATCATTCAAAGAAAAAAAAAACATTTTCATCAGGTAAATACAGATGAAAATTAATTAGAATTTCTCCAGAAAAAGTACATAGTGCCAAGGCAATGTAGTGGTGCTGATTATAAATATCAATAACGTGGCTCAGGAAAAATACCTTACGCAAACATCCTACATACTAAATATAAATACAGTAGAGTTAACTATGGTTAATAGACAAAGTACTGCTGCTGGGAATTAGAAATAACATTTTTTTGGTTTTCTAAAAGAATGAGAGACGGGTAGCGATAGGGAAGGAGAACACTAGAAAATGATGAACTGTAATGAAAAGAAATAGACGGAGAGAGCCTATGGACAGATTGATGTACAGAAAGCTTTATTGTTGCTTAAACCATTATTGACCAAGACTGTGCTGGAGCATCATCATCAGACTGGTCAGCAAAAGAAATAAACAAGGAAAACAAAAAAGAATAAAGAAAAAAATTTACAGATAGTTTTATTTATATATATATATATATATATACCAACAAACAAATCTATACAGACTATATATATATATGTATGTATGTATGTGCATATTGTATAGGTGTTTGATATATATGCATATATCTTGACTATACTATTGATTAAAAACATCTGATATAAAACTTAATATGAAATGTAGTCAAATATACATATTTCTTTACATCATAAGTAATTGTGACAGTTACTAGAGAGAGAGAATAAGAGAGAAGTATATATAGACATCCAAACAAATATATATGTAGCTTGCTAGGCAGACACCACTACAGATTAAGAGAAAGAATTATAAACTTACAGAATTAGACATACACAGAATTATAGACAGACACAGCAAACTATAAACTGATATTATTATAGACTGAAAGATAGATTATACCATATATAGGCAGGCAAAGCTAAAGACAAACTTGTAGAAAGATAGAAAGATAAAGCATACAAGAGTAAAGCTACAGTGAACTATAGACAGGTATGATGAAATCTCTGCTTCACTGATGAAGTCATAACAAGACTAAAACCTATCTGAAGTTCACTCGTATAATTGCTGAAATAATAAAAATGATATGAGTCACTGAATAAGACCAGACTTGATGGCATAAAAGACACATGGGCATTATTAGACGCACCCAATTTCAATAGTGCATATTCAGGAAAAGAGATTTCAGTGCATTAAACCTTGTAAGAGACCCAAATTTGCACATAGGACCCAGAGCAATTTTTTGAGACATTTTGTGTCTAAGATGCAATCAAATATGGTAACAATTTCTAATTTGTTTAGATGTTCTCTGAATTAAATATCATCATCATCATCATCATTTAACATCTGTTGTCCATGCTGGATGGGTTGGACAGTTTGATGAGGGCTGGTAAGCTGGAAGGCTGCACCAGACTCCAGTCTGATTTGGTATGGTTTTTTATGGCTGGATACCCTTCCTAACGCCAACCACTCTGAGAGAGTAATGGGTGCTTTTACATGCCAGTGGCACGGGTGCCATTTGCATGACATCAACATCTAGTTATACAAAAATAACAGCGAGAGAGAGAAAGAGAGAGATGGTGAAGAGAGCGACAGGAGAGAGAGGTGGGTAGAAAGAGAGGAGAGAGAGATGGAATGGGACAGGGCAAGAGAGAGACAGACAGAGAAAGAAAGACAAAAGGAGGGAAATAAACAAAAGAGAACTGAAACAGAGAGGAAGATAAAGGGAGAGGGAGAAAACAAGACAAAGAGGGAGAGATGAAGAGAGAGGAAAAAAACAAAGTAAGAAAGAGAAAAACAAATAGACAAGAAGATGAAAAAAAAAACCAAAACAGAAATACTGTAGAATAGAGAGGACTCAAAATACATAGAGATGTAGATACATAGAAATCATTAATTCAAATAAAAAGTGCTTAACTTTCGTGAGACCATATTTCTAATGAAATGCACTGCTTATCATCAACAATTTAATGTCCACTTTTCCAAGCTTGCATTAGTCAAACAGAATTTGTTAAGGCAGATTTTCAATGACTGGATCCCCTTCCTGTCATCAACCCTCACGTTTGCAAGTAATGTAATATTTTGCCATAGCAAAACCTTTCTTTTTCATGGAAGACTAGAAACGAACAACATCACTTGTATGATGGTGATATTCATTTACAACTATCAATGTCAAGACAAGGGTAAACACACACACACACACACACACACACACACACACACACACACACACAGACAACAGGTTTCTTTCAGTTTTTGTCTACCAAATTCACTCACAAGGCTTTTGTCAGCCCAGGATTATAGCAGAAGACACTTGCCAAAAGTGCTGCCCACTGAACTATGCTAGCACCTATGTTTTTTTCTACCTATGTAAAATTATTCATTTATATATGCATCTGAAAGATGAAAGAATGACTGCATCTTTCTCACTTTGTAGAATATACCCAGTACTACGAAACAGCGCATCACATTGCATATTTTAGCCATGATACCTACAAAAACCATACAGAGACCCCCCACCACCGCAAGGTACTGTTTGTGTTCTAATATACATAAGGTAAGTAAGACAAGATAGTAAGATAATAGCCCATTATCGTTACGATGGTAATGAGGAATGTTAGAAAGTGAGCCTTAACACCTCAAAAAATGATACAGGGACCACACCAAAGGTATTGATTGAGTGTGTGTGCTAACGATGGAGTGTTACTAAACTCTCTGGTCAGAGTTTGGTTGAGTGTCATGTCAATAGCACTGAGGTACAATTTATTTCAACAGTATTTTCAATCTTATTGCAAGCCTCATTGGTTCTTCCAACTTTTTCAGATTCTAGACGTCGAGACAAGGAAAATGATATACTATCCTCGAAAACAGCCAGAGTGGTGTTTACAACACTCATACTAATCGCCTCATATATATATTTTTATAAGAGATGTTTACCTAAAATTCTGAAGGAAAGTTTTGATTAAGATATGTCATTGCATCATGGCTGATATTCTGGTTGAACTAAAGAAACTAAATTATCTTTAAGTTTTTCAGTTGCTGATATTTCTAGTTGCCAATTGCTGACAAAAGTATTAACTTTTTTCTTTCACCCTCTGTAACAGCTACATTTGAACTCAGAACACTCAAAGCCAGAATAGATACCACATGGTACATATATATCAAACTAACACTTAAACAA